>NW_009923369.1:16282-68597 GCF_000696875.1 Nestor notabilis
TTTGGAGGACCCCAGCCCTACACGGGTCAGGAGCTACTGAGCCAGCACTTGGAATATCACTCTATTAAAGGTGCTGGGAACACACAGCCAGATGTGCATGTGCAGATTTCTCAGCATCCCAGGGGAAAAAGCTGCCCTCTCTGAGATGTGCTGCCCATGCTTTGCCTTTGATGTAGGCTGAGAGGGTTAAAGCATAAAGCTGTTCCACTGCAGTGGTTAGCTGATGGCCCGTGAAGCATCACAGGGGTTTTCAGCTGGCTGGTGAAATAGCAGGACAAGTGGATATTTTGCTTTCCTATGTATAACTTGTGCATTTGAGGAAGGAAATTTTGGAAAGAGGCTGTTTCTTCTGGTACGAGCCCCCGAAGACTACAGCACTGCAGTTGACCCCAGTTCTTGCAGTCAACAGGGAAATGGATGTCATGCAAGTGGGGATGTCTCCGCCCTGAGGGATATAGCTGCAACATTCGTCTGA
Organism: Nestor notabilis; assembly: GCF_000696875.1. Lineage (NCBI taxonomy): Eukaryota > Metazoa > Chordata > Aves > Psittaciformes > Psittacidae > Nestor > Nestor notabilis. The sequence continues at coordinate 16,758 of NW_009923369.1, forward strand.
GCACATCTGCATTGTGTGCAAACTCCTGCTCAGGTCTGAGGGCTGCATGGGCTTCAGGGGATGAGTTGTGAGAAAGCTGGAAGCCTGCATCCTTCTATTGTGGGTGGGCCAGGCTGGTATCCCACCACACATCACAGAGGGCCGTCTTTCCCCTGATCACTTCACTTCTGAGGGCCTTGGACACAAGAGCTAGCCCTGTCTGCAGGGCAATGGTACTTTTTCAGTAAAGTTACATCTCCAGAGCATGTGCTTCATCATGAGTCCCTCATCATCATCTTAACTGGCGTCTTACTAGGTGCTCCCACTTCATCTTTGATCTGCTCAGATGATGTCAAGGAGGTCAGCTCTTCTCTGGAAAACATTAGACTTATTCTTTTACTTTTAGTAGTATGAAGCAGTGAATCCTTCTTATTTTCTTACTGTGAGCACCTCTGAAAAGAAGAGCAAAAGTGGCTGCCCCTGTCTCTGTGGGGTGTGTGAGGATGTTTGGTGGCCCAAGCAGCAGTGTTCGTGCTTTCTGCTTGCACCTAACATGCACCTACAAGGAGGCTGATCTCTAGGCCTCTGGTGTTTTGGGATTGGGAGTTCAAGAGGAAAGTGGAGGTTGGAAAAAGAGCAAGGAGCCCAATCCCTGGTAGGAGGGTGCCTGGAGAGGAAAAGGCAGCTTAGAGGAGACCTTCAGGAAAGATGGCTGGAAGGGACAGGAGGAGCCAAGAGTTACACTGGTTGCAAAGGCTGTGAGTCACATCCCTCCTGTACATTTGAACTTGAGGCCAAGCTGTGGCAGGCATGCTTTTTTTTGGAGGGTAGAGGAATGGAGGTTGGTTGAAAAGCCTCATCAGAGTGTTACGGAATTGGAACATGAAGCGTAATCGAGCTGAAAGCCATTCTCTTCCTGCAGCCTGTGCCGTGGGACCTGCTGAAGCACCCTCAAATGCCAGCCTGGGAATCCTGCTGGAAGACTGGGAGGTGGGGGGAGCACCCCGTCAGATGGGTCCTCTCAGCCACCCTCCTGTGCCCAGTGCTTGCAGAGGGTGGCAGGAGATGGCCACTACAGGGGTGATGTGGAGGAGAAACCAGACTAGTGATGGATGAAGGTTTTGTGTGAAACAAGCACAGAAAGGTAAATGGGTTCCTGAGCTGCAATCTCGATGCTTGCAGGCATCAGTGCGCTCTCTGAATGAGTCCCTGCTGCTTGGACAGCATCTCCTGCATCCATCTGTGGACATGTCCTCTCACTGCGCTCCTTCACCATGTAGGACATTAGAGCGGAGCCCCACCAGGCAGCCCCATGCTCCCTCCCCTTGACACCTATTGTGCAAATGCTACCCAAAATGGAGAAATGCTCCACAGCATTCACTAGCATGGCCAAACAGGTGATATTTTTGAGTAACTGGAACAACTAGATTAACATTATAAAAAGGAATAAGGCTGGTTGGGATGAATGTAATCATTAAGCATAACTGTGAGATGTTAGTCACTACTCTGGTCTCCTGCCTTGCTAATGGAGGGAGCGTGTAGAAGGGGGATGGGAGCTTGGAGAACTGCCGACATGACCTCAAGGAGGGGATTAGCAGAAGACCCCTCTGGTTTAGATCTCCAGCACAGCGAAGGCATGAAGTGAGTGGCCCAATTGTGTACCTTGTCGTGCATTATTGATTGCCAAACAGGCGCAGTGAAGTGCCTCTCATTAATATTTGTTTTGGTCTTTTCCCTGAATTCCGATGACTGGAGGAGATGCTTCTTATCTCTCTCCTGCAGGTTTTCTTTCTAGAGGATTCCTCTGGCTGGTGACAAACCTGGCTGTGTAGCTGCTCATTCCACTTTTAGGAGGAGGGATGAGTTAGTAGCTGACATGAAATCTTGGAAACTCTGCAGAAAGGAAGTGAGGAACCAAAATTAACACAAAATTAAGAGGTAAAAAATGCTCTGTTCAAGTCACGCAGATGAAATATGGATTTCCAGATGTGGCTGGGTTTGTAGATCTCATAAAAAGGGACTCTCTGGGCACATAGGTCATGCTGTCTAAAGTTCTAAACGTATGAGCAAGGACAAATGGTGTGAGCTGCGGAGTAGGTAGCCAGGTACTGCTTCTCAGTCAGTGCTTTTGTAGCTGGTTTTGAGGTTTGAAATTAAGAGACGAGGCTGTGACGAGTGGATGTATTTCGGGTACCTTCTGGGCTGTTGCTGTAACATGGGTCTTACAGCATCTCCATCTTCTAGAAGATGGCCTTCTCTTCTTTTCCGTTAATCTTTCTCTTCTGGAAAGCTTGTTCTGGAGGCCTGACTTGTGCATTCCTATGACTGCTGGCCATCTCCCACTTACTGGTTTTGATAACAGGCTGCATTTTAGCATCACATTGTGGTGGTGCCACTCTGGCATCATGCCTGTTTGTATCAGATGTTGCTTTTGAGGCAGTTGCTATGGCCAAGCATGTTGAGAAGCTGCTTGCAAAAGTTTCTCACCTCAACTTCTTGGTTTGCTTCCCTAAATAACAATCTGCTTGCAGAGTAAGGCATGAAGGAGGTTGTCCTACTGCTCTGCCACATGCTGTCTGATGTCCTAGGTCTGGAGTGGGTCCTTATTTCCCTCTTCTCTCTCTAATCCTGGTGCGTGGTGGATGACTCTTTGCTTATCTGTACCCCTTCTTCCAGGCAGCAGGGGTCCCTAGATGGCTGGGCAGGTCTCAACTGTTTGGTTATCATCAGTGTCTCTCATCAACTAAGATATGAAAGGTGTTTTTGAAACTTGACTGTAGCTTAAATAGGGCAAAGCACTATTTCTTTCTGTCTAGTATAATAATGCCTTGTTTGTTAGGCTTGACTTAACCACAACTGGTCCACCCAAAGCTATTGAAATGATTCTGAGCATCCATTTCTATCTATTCAGGTTGTGCTCCTAGGCACTTAGGTTCAGCTGCTGAAATGAAAGATTTCTGGCGTGCCCAAAAGCAGTGAAGAGAGCTATTTTAATGTGGTCGCTTCTCTAGCTTTTCAATGGAGAGTCGTGTTCATGTCTGCTATGAAGTGATATTGGAGTCCATGGAGCATGAGAAACTGCATTTGTTTGCGGGTTACAAATGAAGACCTGTCAAAAACCTTTTTAAGCAGTGGCAGAAGTTTTCTTTTTCATGATACATTTCACTTAAAGGCTTTGCCTCCCAAGGAGGTTTGGCTTTTCTCTTTCTTGCTTTCTATGAGTTTGGAAAAATACGGTTTCCAAAAGCTGCTCTTCTCTTTTTCTTCTATCTCCCCATCCATTTGGTGGGGTGCTTGGATCCTCTAGGGTGCTCTTGCTTCTGGGGAAAAAAAGAGGGTGATGACCACTGCGAGACAGGAGGAATAGGACATGGATCCCTCCTTGTGCTTGAAGCAAGTGATTTATCAGCTTCTTGTGGGAGAAGGGTGTAGGTTATTTCCATTGATTTGGTGTCAAGAGATGTTTTTCAAAGGGTAAATGTGTTTATAGGATTTCTGTCCTTTTGTTGTAAGAAGTAGGACGTTGTCTCTGGGCATGGGAGTTTGCTAAAAGAGTGTCACATCAGTTCTTCATCAACGTGTTTCATGTTGCAACCCTATTCTTAGGTGTGCTATGCAGGTGGCATGTGAAACAGTGTTGCTTGTTGCCATCCACTACAATCAAACCTTTTATTCCATGCAGGCTCTGGACAGGCATTAGGAAGCTGGTTTCAGGCACCATGCCTTGATGTGCATGCTCCTGTCTGTGTCCATGGCTTACGTTTGAGAGGCTGAAACATCTGCCTGGCTGTGGGTTTAAAAATATGATACAACTGGACACGTACAAAATAAAAAATGGTTGTCAGAGTTGATGGGATTTTTTTTTGCCTACCACTATCTCAGCTCAGGAGTTGTCTTAAAGCATTTATGGGCAAAGCGAGAAACTGTCACAACCAGTGTTTTCATGCAAACACTCTCCTCTCCACTTGCAGATTAAATACCATGGGAGAATAGGGGATACTGGGATGTGGGCTGGGGCATTTCAGTCTTGATGCAGGGAGGTCTCCTCTGGGTTAGGTCTTTCTGCAGGAGGATTCACACCTTTATCTTCCTCCTCTTTACACACTTTTATTATTACACCTGGGGGGAAATGGTGTAGTTTGTAGCCTTCCTGGCATTCCTTTGGCCAATTGTTTGTAGCAATGTCCTACAAATAATGAGCAGAGATGCTTTATGGAAGACGTTCATCTCCAGCCGTTTGGGCACCCAGGAAAGTTCCTTGCCTTGAAGAAGGGATAAACTAATAACATTACTCTGTGCTCCAGCTGGGCGGGTCTCATTACTAATTAGCAAGGGATCTATGTTAGGAAGAAGTTTCTTGCCACAAGCCGCCAACCCTTTGTGTGCATGCCATGCTGCTGTGATGCTGCTGTTCCTGGGGTCCTGGGTGCAATCATATCTTCGGTGGGGCTGGCAGGTGTCAGAAACCCAGAGAAGTGCCAGGTTGTGTCAGCAAGCACCCACCTTGGCGTGGGGTGAGGTGGAGGAAGAAAACAGAGGAGGAAGGAAAGGAGCTGTATGGCATTTATTGAAAACAGTCTTCCTGCAAGTACCAAAGGACCTCATTTGCAGAGAAGCAGCACTGTGGTCTTGAGTGTTTGGGGGTTTTCAGCAAGGGAGGCCTTGGAGGGGAAATGTTAGTGGTGACACTAACTAAATGTTAGTGGTTATGGTCTGCAGCTCCCAGAAGGTCTGAGTGAAGGAGGCTTTAATTAACTTGTCCTTTTGTGGGTGTTGTGTTACTTTAGTTCATCGCAGATCCAGCTGTTCTGCATTTATTTGTGTGATGTGTTTGCTAAGTAAGAGAGGGGTCAGTAGCAGATCCAGCAGAGCTGCTGTCCTGGCAAGAGAGCAGTTCCTGGGAGAGAAGACTGCAGCTTCTCCTGGTCCGTGTAGGACAGTGGGCTGGTGTTAAGTGAAACAATAGCCACAGTTTTGATATCCACAGGCAAGATGCTTCTGTGGTCATGTATTTCACAACCTGCAATAAGGTCTGTTTCAGCTGAGCTTGCTGTTCCAGCAGAGGACCAAGATTTAAAATAACACAACAAAAGATGACAGCTCCTTCCAAAATCCTTGGGACTGACTCAGTCCTGCAGAAAAGTGACTGCAGCCAGGTAAGATGAAATCAAACCATGATGAAGACGAAGTAGCAACAATTTGCATCCCCTTAGCACATCTGACACTTAAAGTTAAATGGATGCTGATTTAACATGAACTTAAACGCAAGCTGGCAGGAAAAGCTCAGCCAGCTATGTGTCAGCCTCCTTCCTTCATGGTCACTGTGGGCAAATCTCTGGGATGACTGGCTGGGTTGCTGCCCAGGGCACTTAAGATGACTTGGAGAGAAGATGGTGGTCCTGCATTTCCTTTTGTGTGCTCCAGAATGAACCAGAGTATCTCCTAAGGAAGCTGCACCATTGTAAAACCAGGAGTATTTGTGTTCCTGCAGCTTTTTAAAGCAAGATTGGATGGAGGAATTGATAGCTGTTCTGGGTTTGCCTGCCTCATTTTCTATAGACATTTTTCTTCCCCTCTTTTTATCTTGTGCAAGGGGTGGACATCCCTTGGCTGCGGAGTTGGTGAGGAGCTCCTGCTGCCCAGCAGCTGTGTGACATTGGAACAGAGGGGGTGAGTCATGTTCAGGGCTGGCTGGGATACCTGAGGCAGCAGTTTTACTTGCCTCAAGCTCAAGGAGGTTGAGGAAAGATGGCAAAATGACTGGCTTCTGCTTTCCATCCTCCAGCAGCTGTGAGTACAACTGCTCATGGACCATGCCGAGGAGCTGCTGTTTTTGGAAAAACTTCTGCTTCCCCCCCCCCTTTTTTTTTTTTCTTCCCTTCAGTATCACTTTGCTCTTGGTATCTGAATTATCAGCAGAATGGATCCCAGCTTGGTGTACTCCTGCTCCCCTGTCTCTTCTCATCCTGGGTAGATTCTCAGGCTGTCTTTTGTCCACAGGCATGGCTGATTACTTCAGAGCCTGTTCCTTGTGTGTAATACCACATTCCCTGCTGTAATGCTGAATGGAGGATCCCAAACATTCCCCTCACCCCCTTCTTGCTGTCTTTTTCCAGCAGGGATTTGTCTCGCAAAGCTTGCCTGTTGCAAGCCGTATATTCTGGGTTGGCATACCAGAAGTGCTTTCATTTAACAGATCTCTTATCAGGGTCGATTTTCTATTGTTTTTTCCCTCTGGGTGTACTTGGGGGAATTTATTTTTTTTAACAGGTTTATTCCAGTGTCATATATTGGTTTTAGAAGGCTTTAGGGCCCTTTGATTTGATTCCTGGAAAATATATTTGGTTTCTGGTCTCCTCCTGGGACTGGGAGGGAGGGATGGACAGAAAAGAGGAGGAAGCAGCATCCACTTCTGCCCATCTAGCAACAGCTTTCTTATCCTTTGCGTGCTTCACACTCGCTTTTCTTCCACTGTCATCATAAGCTAAGTCCTGCCAGTGGTCCTGCAGGAAACTTAGTTCAGATAAAGTGCCACATGTCTCCTTACAAACTTTAAGTGGCACATCTCTAATTCTTGCAGGTAACCTATACAAACAACAGTTAGTTGTTTGCATGTCTGTTGGCTGCTGTTACTATTTCTGAGGGAGCTGTGCTGGTGTTATAAGCCATAGCAGTATCTGTAGAAATAAGCACTTTTTCAGCTCTTGTGAAGGTGTGAAGATAGTGTTTTAACTCACAGAAAAAGTGTGAGCTAAATGAAGTCCCCCTACGAGGACTAAGGGAATAGGGGCATGGAGGCAGGATGATTGCTTCCCCCCCTACCTCCCCATGCTATTTTGCCTTTATTTCTCTGTTATGTTCCACAAGTCTCAAGTTTTCTCATAAATGGAACTAGAAGCAGGTTTTGGTTTGGCGATTTGGTTAAGTTGCTAGGAGGGATTAAATTGAGAAATACCCCCATAATATCTGTCTTGCAGCTGAGGGAAAATTTAACCACTGATTCCAGAGCTTCTGAAAATGGCTTTCTCTGAAAATGAATTTTGGCCTCTCAAAGTTCAAACATTTATCCTGAGCCAGAAATATACACAGATTTGCTCTCTAATTTAATAAAGCCATCCAAATAATATGATTTCTCCCATAACCATCGTTTATGTTTCACAGCAAAATGATAATGAGAAAGTCATTAGAAGTAATAAACAAAACAAAACCCACACAGCAAATCCTTCACTGAGCCTGACTGATGGGAAGAAGAGCAGCATTTGCGTCTTAGGCCACACAGTGTTTGCTGGGTGCAGCTGTTTTGAAGTAGATCCGTTCTTGAAACATTATTTTGCTTGTTGCTTTTTAATGGGATTTTGCTGGCAGAGCAGGTGGGCACCAGCAGTGCACGGGCACAGGCCTGCAATTGGGTTAAATACTGCACCAGTGCCAAGCTGATATTTCTGCTTTCACCTCTTGGGGGTTGGCTACAACTAATGATTAGTAGGCACCATTCATTCTCCCAAATCCTCCTCCTTATCATGAGTTTGACAAGGTGCTTTGTTTTGATTTCCTTGGTGAAGACTTGAACCAAGAGTACAATAATGTGTAGAGAACAAGAACTATACCAGGATATCAAAAGTACCCTCTATTCTTTTTATGTGTGACTGTATGTGCACTTTGGGCTGCAGCCTGAATATTTGTTTCTGGGTTATCCTCATCCAGCTGAATTTTCCTTTGATATCAGTGTTTTGCTTCAGTGGGCATTCTTATATTTAATAGTTCTTTACCATCTATAGCATTTATTGTTGCCGTATCTCCCTTCTGTTATCCTTTTGCTACCTGACTGTGGCACTTAGGGTCATGGTTTAGTGGTGGACTTGGCAGTGTTAGGTTTAGAGTTGGACTTAATGATTTTAAAGGTCTTTTCCAACCTAAATAATTCCGTGATTTTTCATCGCTGTGAAGTTGTTCTAGCTGGGACCATGTGAGACACCTGGTCTGTATCACCTTCATTTGGGGTGCTGGGAGGTCAAAGCAGAGATGGCCAGGCGGATGGTATGCTGTTCCTGGGCATCTGCTACCACTGCCTATCCTGGGGGCTCATGCTGAGTGGTGAAGTCCTTCCTTCAGCACAGCATTTCCAGAACTGACATCATTGTGGTTATTTGGCCGACACTGTTATACCATTCCAGCTCTGGCATTTGTTCTTTTTGGCCCAAAATAGCCCACATCTGTTGCTGTTGAGTGTTCATTTGTTGCCTCTCATCCAGGCTTTAGGGGAGGGCTGGGATCTCAGGAACAGCTGGTATCTGGTGGTTTGTTGGGACTGTTGGGCTTCCATCCTCATTCATCGGTTTTCTGATTCAAGGACCTTTTGTTGATTTCTGTGCTTTTGAAGATCACAGTGAAGGTATTTGGACCCAGTATAAGCCTATTTTCTTTTTTCTCTTAATTATAAATTTAAATACTACAGTGTGGGCTGCTGTTCTATATAGAGCCAGGTCTGTAAACCGGACATGCTGTAAACTGGACATTCATAGGCAGATCCTATGAAATGTGCGCTTTCTCCAACCATGACCACTGCACAGCTTCTTCTATTTAGCTCCTGTGCTTAGGAGAGCACAATGTCTGCTCATGGTCAGATGATGAAGAGTACCACAAGCTGTGAATGTCTGTGTAGGTATGAAATGACCCTTCCTTAAAGCTTGTTTTTCTCCTGCTCCGGGTTGAACTTTCCTTATTTTTAGTTCTCACTGCTGTTTTGTTTTAGTCTGTTGACCCTCCCTAGACACTGGGTAGTTCCTATGCGTGTGTAAAGGTTAAGTCCCATGTCTCTTGTGAAACTCAAAAATGGAAGGGTTGAGTTGCCCTTTTTTCTCTGTTCTGCTTTTTTGGGGTCATGATGCTTTTTGCTGTGAAGAACGGTCATTTGTCTAGAAAGGCTGCAGGGAAGGGATGCTGGAAGCAGGGAAGGGATGCTGGAAGCAACAAGGTTTAGCAGTGCAAAAAGTTTGGCTCAGCCAACATAAGATGCCAGGAGAGGAGACAGAGGACTTTTCTTCTGCTGTCCCCCTTTCTAGGCCTCTGCTATCCTCTGTCCCTCATCCCTGCATTTCACCATCCTTCTAGCCCCCAGAGGAGCTCCAGAGGCTGTTTGTGGCACTGGTGGTGCTGAGCTGGGCATGTCAAAGCTCCTGCAAGCCAGATCTCTACTCCTATCCAAGAGGGATAACGAGTCCTTAGTTTTCCAGCCGCCTTTCCTGGTGTGAGCTAAATGCTAGCAAATAGCGCCTCCAGTTTAAAAAAAAACCCTCATTTTTCATTCCTCCTGTGTACATGTAATAGAAAATAAATAGCAATAGAGGAAACTTTGCTGGCAGAAGGTTCCAGGGAATGTATCTTATGCATTGCTCTTTTCCTGCTGTATAGCTCCTGTGCAGGTTGATGAACTAAATTGTGCAAACCCAGACACGTAACAGCTCTTTTTTACCTTCCTTTGAAAAATAAATAGTATATCCAAGCTGTCCCTGGACAAACTATTGCCTGCTGACTTTCAAAAATGGCTCTTTTAGGGTCTTTCTCACTCCCTTCCTGCTTGCACTGTCATCTCCCTTCTCTCTCTTCCTAAAAGAAAATCCTATTTATTTTTTTTCACCTTAGGAAACTGGTTTAAGAAAAAAACCCCAAACAACCCAAAACATAAACAAAACAAAACCAGATGTGCACACACTGGAGCTGCATGGTGGAGAGAGGAGATAGCTGTTCCAGCTTTTACTCGTTTTTCCTACCCAGATATGCTGTAAGCAATTGGCTATCCCCTGAGAAAATGAGACTCCTGGGTCTCCTGGATGCTTTCATCCAGGGAGAACTTTTGTATTTTGAGTGTATTTAGCACTAAGTTGAACATGAGTTTCCCCTAAGCCACTGAGAGCAGCTTGCAGTCTGTGTTTTCAGCAGCCTGCTTTTGGCAGAGAGCTGCTGGGTGCGTGAAACCTGTGTTTGATGAAAAGCTGAAATGCCCAAAGGCATGCTTGTTAAAAATGAGTTTCCTTCATGTTTGGAGGGCAGATCTTCAGCTGGAGATGCATGAATTTATGTTTCCAAGAGACTGATCTTAAGGATGCGTTTGCAGGTGTACACCTGCTGTATCAGGGAAAAGCAAAGTGATATTGTTGTCCTGTATTGTTGTCTTAGCTACTACGATGCTTGTTCGTTCCTGGAGAATGGGAATAGCTCATGTGGGTAACAGGCTTTGCTGGGGCTGAAAACGGAAGTAATCATCACTTGGGAGTGCTGGAGGAGATCCTGGTGGCTTCCCACAGCTTACAGAGAGGTGTAAAACAGAGATACTTGTAACTTTCTGGGGATGTCGAAGGCACTCTGTAGGATGGACCTTGCTTGTGGCTACAGCATGCAGTAGTTGAGCAAAACATGGGAATTGCTATTTAAAAGATGCTAATGGAACCTGACTGTCTTTTATATGAAATAAGGGGAATTGACAAATCTGATTTATTTAATAACTGCATGGATGCTTTGGGTACACTGGTAAAAACAAAAGAATTGTAAATCCACATTTTTTCCTGCTGTCTCTTTTTGTTGCACTTCTGATAGAAATGCCAGTGCATGGGCCAAAATGCCAGACCCTGGTTTACCTAAAATCACTGTTGGGATGTTACCTGGCACCTTCCACCCTCAGAGCAGGGTGCACCCCAGAAAGAGAAGAGCTCCCTTTTACAGCAGGGGGTCTTGAGCTTTTGCTGGAAAGGTGCTGGGAAGGTGGTGGGGTGATGGGGCAGCTGTGTGTTGCTGTCCAGCTTTGCAGCCCCTCACAGACATGTGGCAGTGTACCCAGGCTAAATGCGCATCCTCGGAAAGGGCACATCCCTCCAAAGGCAATTCTCATTCAGTGAGCGGTGGTTTGGAAATAGTCAGTCATCAGGCACTTATGGATCTTTCAAGCCCCTTTCTCTCCCTAATAATCCCACCTCTTGGGAGGTATTGATTCTCCACTGCTGGCTGCCTCTTGGTATTCCGCAGTCCACTTTTGTCTGTGTAAATCGCTGCGCTGTCATTTTCACGCAGCAATTACCTACTCTTGATTTCTTTCATCCTGAGTCCTTTGCCAGAGATCTAAACCCTGTATTGACAAACCACCCTGGAAGAAATAGGAGGGTTAGGGTTTGGGCAGAAGTTTTGCACAACAAAAACTTTGGGGAGCATTTCCCCTGGCATGTGATCATCTCAAAGGTACTCAGTCTGCCTGCAAATGTGACTTTATGCCTTGCTTTTTGCTCATGCTGAAACCAGGAAATCCTTTGCCTTGTTGCTGTGCAAAGGATCAGCCTGAAGAGCTAGGGGAAGCAGTTTTCCAGGCTGTCCTCAATCCTTCGCTGAAAAATAAGCACCCATCTGCGTAAGCTGTGGCTTGCTATGGAGAGGTGCCTGGTACCAGCATCCAAGCAAGCTGTGCTTTGGGTAGACAAAAGCCCAAGATGCATTATAACAAAGACCAAAATCAGCAGCTGTGTCTATCTGAGGGTTCTGGGGCAAAAGCTTCCCCATGGTCTTGCTCTGAAGAGCTTGGGTCCAAACATGGTTGCAGCAGAGCTAGGGTGCTAAAGGAGAAAGTAAGTTGAAAGGTTAGGAGATGTCTCTACTTCCACAGAAGCAGTTATTATCAGCTGGCAGGGATTTTGGGTTGCTTGCTGTGCTATTACGCTGGTGCCTCATGCATGGAGGTGACTCTGGATTGTCACCTGAGAGAGTGGCTCAGTTTTGGACACAAAAGATCCTGCAAGCACCTGGGTGAGATGCTGCCAGCAGCTGCATGTGGGGACGGGGTCTGTCAAGTGTTGAAGGTATCAGGCTGTGGCTCTACAGGGTGTGCTGCTGAGCAGGAGCTGTGCAGCAGTGCACAGGAGAGAGGGTGCTCATGGATCAGCAGCATTGCATGCAAAAAGGACAAGTAATTTCCAGTCTTTGTGATCTGTTATGTTTCCAGTCTGAATTACAAGGAAAAGGGCTAAAAATGCTTTTAAAATTGAAAGCAGAAATTCATGCTGACATTTCCAGGTCCTAAAAGTCACCAAGGAGAGCAAATGCCTGCACATACATGTTTAGGAGGCCTTTTGTACCATAGCAGCTTTTCCTAAAGACACGGACACAGCTGTAGTCAAAAACCAAACTGACCAACAAACCAAAAACCCCAAACAAAAAAACCCAACCAAACAACAAAAATACCAAATCCCAACCAAAACAAAAACCCAACAAACCAAATACAGACCGAGAAAGGTTCAGCCTTAGGCCCTTATGCTGGAATTTCATGTTCTTGGGTAGTCTTGATGGTGATGAAAGTATCAGTGCAGCAGCTTTATGCTGCTTCTTACTTTCTGGAAAGTGGTCCTTTGGTTTGGGGTTATGGGTCAGCCATGTGGGGATAGGGGAGATTTAAGAATCGTTTTTAGTCCCAGGTGATTTTTTTCTTTACAGGTGGATGAAAGTTGAAGGAAACAGTGATTTACAGCAGTGGGGTTTCCTTCAGCCCTGTCTGCTGCATTAGGGGAGCTGCAGCACCCCAGAACTGGCAAGTGCAGTACTTAACCTGGCACAAAGTTGCATCTCCAAACTTGAAGGCATTTTGTTATTAAAATGGTATGCCTGGCCGGTGAGGGCTCTCACTTGAACAGAATCCCCATTCTAGCAGAGAATAAATTAAAAAGCCAACTGGCCGTGGCTGCCTGAGGAGTGCCGGGACCAGAGATAGGGCCAGAAGTCAGATAACAAACAGTGTCCAAAATTGCAGCACCTGGTGCAAGGCGTGAAATTAAAACCTTTTCTGTCTCCTCCTGCATGCTGTAACAAAACAGCTCCTGCCACAGTCTGCCGGCACCGGGAGTGAAGAGAAGAATAATTAAATACATGGAGATATTTGCGTCTGACGGAAGGTCTTCTGAGGGAAAAGATGATGCTGCTTTGCTGTGGGCTGTGGGGTTCTTTGGTCCTGCAGCCAGGCTAAAATTGGGAGGGTCTGTGGGCTGCCCTGCTAAGCTGTCTTTCAACTGCTTCTGCTACTCAGTGGTAGGAGGAATCTGTTGGGTTTTTTCTGTTGTTAGCTTTTCCTCTGAGTTTCCTCCTGCACCTCTCCTTTTGGACTCAGCAGCAGCCCGCGGATGTGCTGGTGTCATATTGGCTCTTCTCTTGCCACTTAGCAGGCTTTCCAAACCTCAGGAAGGTCATTTCTCTGGAGTTACCACCCAGGAGTGATGAAGAGGGCAGCACTTTTTAATCAAAGTTACATTAGGTGAAGCTCATATTATCCACTCTGCTTTATTGCAGCTATTTTTACATGGGGGTTAGAAGTTAATACTACCCAGTGAGCCTGGTTTTGCTGAATTCTGACAAGCACCAAAATCCATCAGCACATCCAGACAGGGTAGGAAAGAGCCCAAGCAAAAAAATAAACTCACTAGCTGAACTGAAAAAGCAGTCAAAACCCCAAACCTTTTAAAAAACCCAGACCCTCAATAATAGAGGGTCTGGTCTGGAAGGGGCAAAAACCAGCCAGGACCATTAGCTGTAATCAGCAGAAGGGCAAGCTTTTGCAATCAGCATGGAAAGGGGAGCAGGAGCCGTAGCAGGAGGGCTCAGGAGTCTGTGGTGTTGCAGGGTTAGTTTTTTTTCCTGTCCTGAGAAATGAGCCTGATCCTCTCCCAGCCCTTGTCCGCAGCCACAGTCAACTTGATAATGCTTAGGATGACACCTCCAGGGAGATGCTGGTGCTTGGGAAATAGTTGTCTGCAGCCAGCATCTCAAAGTGAGGAGGTTCAGCAAAGGAGGCTTTGCAGGATTGTGTGAGTTTTGGTTTGTGGGGGGTCTTTTTGTTCCCCCCACTCCTCCTCTCAGTAATAGCAAAGGTTTAAGCTGTGCTAATTCCTTGGACCTGGCAAGGGTGGTGGCAGAGCTGGGATCTCCTCTGCTGGTTGAAAAAAGACATGATGAACTGAGAGAAGGAAGGACGGAGCTGTCCCCATGTTCCAGAAAAGGGCCAAAAGGCAGGTTTTTTAGTTTCTCCTTTCTGGTTGTTTTTGTGCCTTTTGATTTTTTTTTCCTTCTCTCTCTCTTTTTCCACCTTTTCCCTGCTCTTTAACATAGAGATCCCTTGCTGGAACATGCTTTCCACACTGGTGCTTTCTAAGCCTTTTACTGGTATATTATTTCTTCAGGAGATGCTATGGGCAAGGCTGTAGGACCCAATTGTCTTGGTTCTTGTGATGTTCCAGGGGTGCTTAGAGATTGGGGTCCATTTAAAAAAAAAACAAACCCAAGCATACAACTCAACCCTGAGCAGTTTTATAATAAAACACCAGATATTTTTAAGAACTAGTTAAGTTACTTTTAAAATTCACTTCACACAATTGGTGTCACAGGTTGATTGCTTTGATCCCTCTTCTAATGCAACTTCACAGTTGCATTATTAGAAATTAAAGAGAAAAACTGTTTTTCTTAACATAAAGTGTATTAGGCCTTGAACAGATGCACAGAGTTGCAGCAAGAAGCATTGCCCTTGTCCCAGAAGCTGATAAGGTGGCTGCTTGGGGGTCCCATGCTGCTTGGAGCTCAGGACATTACTGCTTGGTTGGGGGCTGGTTCAGGTTGTGTTGTAAAACACAAGCAGAGAGCAGTTTGCTTTTTCTACCATCCCTCCCACAATTGAGGTTAGGGAGTAGTCTGAATGCAAATTCAGTGGCTTTGTAGGCGCTCAGAGAGGCTTTCTGATGGCTGAGTAGAGTTTGAATGCCAAATGATGTCAAATGCCTAAGACTGCAGAGGGCAGGACCACTGGAACTGAAGGAGCTTGCAAGGGAGACAGAAGGCTTTAGGAGAAGGCTCTCAAGGCTAGATGCAGGACCCATGCTGTTCCCCTGACTGTTAGCATAGGAACCTTCAAGAATATCCTCTGGAGCTTTCATGGAGCATGTTGCAAACACAGGATGGCATTTAATGTAGCATTACTAAGCTACAATATTGTAAGTACTCAGCCTTGTAAACAAGGGGTGGTGATGTTATTCCCTAAGTAGATCCAATTCAGGGATTGGCTGGCTTATCCCCATCTTCAGACCACCCTGCTCTACGTGAGCAGAGATATGATGAGTTGGGTTTGTGCCAGCTGATGAGCAGCATCATGCCGAGAGAGGTATCCTGCCCTTCTCCCCTGGGTACTGCTTTTTGTTAAAATGAATCACCTGAAGGTCTTCAAGGGGTCATGTCTGGAAGTTGAGGTTGACCAGTGCCTGTGCTGATGTTTCTCATTCCTTCAGATGACTTAAAATGCTGAGAGTTTGGGTGTGTCTGTGGTACAGAGCACACACCTTAGCTTTGGGGCTTTTTGCCTTTGCTTTACTATGGCTTGTCTATATGGAGAGAGAAACTTATGTGGGCTTAGAAACTTAAGCTCACCTAAGACTGACAGACAGTAGGTCCCTTCCAGACACTGGCAATAAGCTTTCAACAGTGATGACAAGGAAGTGAGTGAAGGTGAGAAACAACGAAAGAAGAGAGGGGAAACACCGATTTATTTATAATTGTAAGGTTTGTTTAAGTTTGGAACCGATAAACCAGGGATGCTAATGAAAGAAAGTTGGGCAAATAATCCATTTTCTCAGGTGTGAATGAGGGCAAAGCTGAGGTAAGAGAACTGAAGTGACCCATGTGAAAAGAATAGACTTAACCCCATTCCTCAGGCAAGCTTGGGGGGGATTAAGCTGGATTTATGCTTTTTTCCCACCGTGCAGATGCTGCCCTGGGCTCTGAAGGGTTTTGGCTTAGAGTGAAAAAAGAGAACTCCAAAATATTGCTCCTTTAATTCACGTACATGCCAGTCAGTGCAAGCCAGTGAGCTGAGTCCTCTGGGAAAATCCTTTTCATTAGGAATCCTGCTAGACTGGGAAACAACACAAACTGAACACAATCATCCCAGCTGATGCACGGAGATCCCAGCTGAGATTAAAAAAAAGCAAAGCTGAAACAAAACAACACAGATGTTGAATGATTCAAAGAGCTTTATTGCTGTACGTGAGCCCTCTGTGTTTTAATCACACCTTGGGGGGCATGTGCTGACCAGGGTAGGAAGAGAAATGTACCAGTGATGTGGCTATGCAGCTGCGTCTGATGGTTTGCATCCCTTCCTCTTGCTCCAGGAGCTTGATTGCATCATTCTTGCAGAGCAGCCCCTAACACAGGATGCTCCTGTAGCAGAGTCTTATCCCTGCGAGGAAATTAGCTAAGAACTGTAAAACAAGAAAGACAGTACCTAGGAAAAATACTTTTCAGAGTTTTCACCTGCATGGAAACTAATGGCCTCACCGAGGGCAGTGCTGGGAGCAGATCTGTCTGTCCATCCTTTCCTCAGGGTAGTACCTAAAATCTGAATCTGATGCCAAAAAATGACAGCCTCAGTAAAGTTCCTAGGTGCGTGATGTGAGAAATGGTCTCTTGATAAAAACTTTTCTTGCAAAAGCTCAGGGTAGACACAGAAGTAAAGCAGCTATTTATTTAATGTTCTTGCAAAAATGGATGTCCTAGCAAGTAGGCACACACAGCAAAAACAGAACTATGATTTATATTTCCTATCCTGTCTGCAAGTTTCCTCACTTGTTTCCCTATTGGTTGGGTACTCCAAGGTTCACAGCCTATCCGATGTGTATAATCTACATGCTAATCTACTGTCCCGCCTCTGTTTACATCTCCCCTTACTCGACTTTGTATGCCACTTTCTCTTATTTATTTATCTTCCTTTATGGTTCGATTTCATAACTCTCTGGCAGACATGTGGTACCCCAACTTACTGTTTAACCAGCCTGCACCTGCTTAGTTTCATAGGTTGTACAAAAATAGTATTCTTTTTAACCGCAGAGTGTATCTTTGGTCCAGAGATGACATTGTCTTTAACCACAGAGTGTGGCTTTTTAAGTTATGATATCTCAAACCCTTTGTTTTGTTTCCTTAGTAACTTAGCCCCAGCCCCAATATTGCAAAGTCTTAATATTGCAAAGCCCCATCCCCAATATGCAAAAACAACACTGTTTCTCTCACATGATGCTTTATAACTTCCCCACCTGTAGCCAGACGCAAGAATTACTTGTCTCTCTCTTTGTCATTAAGAGGTTGATGACTTTATTGGCCCTTTTCACACTAATATTGCCTTCTTGCTAAGCAAACAACTGCTATGTGGATCTCTATGGTTAGCATAGACACTGTAAATTCAGAGTGTTAGTCCTCAGTCTGTGCTCAGCATTGAAGGATGCTCTTGTTCCAGAGCTAAACATCAGTCTCTGGTCTGACACAAGGTGGTGCTTCCCTGTACAAATCTTGCTGTACTCCCACTTGCCCCTTTTCCTCTGCTTTTGAGGCAAGTTGGCTTCTAATGCTCCGTGCTTGGCAACCTTCTGGGACCAGAAGCTTATGCACCATGTACCTCGTAACTCTTGCACAATCTTTCCTGCCAGCTGAGGTCTTTCCCTCTGATCTTCCCAGGTGGGAAAACCTTACTGTCATAAGAAAGTGTGAAAAAAACTACTGTGCCTTGAAGAGTAAGGTGAGCATCTTCTGCTTATAGCAGAAGGCAGGCTCTGTCCTCAGGGTGCCTCATCCTCAATGCAGGCAGGAGGCACCAAGTGTAACAGCAAGACAAAGCTTCTCTGCACATAGGTTCAGAATGTAGCACAAAGCAGAATTTTCAGGTCAAGGCAAGTAAAGGTGGGGTGTTTTGTGCTGGTAAACCAGTCTTGTGTGACATGCATACTAGCAGAAATGAGTTTGGAGCATGCGGCACATATGCCATTCCCTATGCTGTTGCACTGGGATTTTGCATGAACTGGGGGACTTGATGCTTTTCTTCCCATATCTTCCTCCTTCGGGTTGCTAGGTTGCCTGTCTTTAGTATATGTCTTAATTAGCTTGGTCTAGCTCCTTTACTGGGTTTTCCCTCTCTAGCAGTTCAAGGGCAAGTCAGTCTTCATATATTGCATTTAAAGAAAAAATACTCCCCAGATGTTCCTTTGTCCCGGGTTTGTAAGTGCTCTTTCTGCCTGTGAGCATTGCTGAGGTGCTGAGAGAAGCAAACCGGGTGCTAGCTGTCATAGGAAAGTGGTGTCCACACTGCTGGTGTCCCTCCAGGGGAACCATATCACAACATGGCTCAACAGAAACGCTTTGTGCTGGAGTTTGCTGTTTTAGCATGAGTGTTTCAGCAAGAGCAAGACCCAATGAGACCTGTTATCGATCTTTCTTCTGATAATAAAGTAATCTGTGGGAAGACAAGGAAATATTTTTTTGAATCAGCACAGCTGTATGGATTTTGCTTTTGCTCATGTTGAGAGCAATACCTGCTCTCAGGCTGCTGCAGAAGCTCTCACAGGAGTTTCTTTTTGATGGATCTCTGGGAACTACAAATCCCAGACTTCAAAGAGAGATTTATATTTTTTTTTCCCCCTCCTACTTTTCTGAGGACAAATTACATGCTCCACCTATGGTCAACTATGGGCCACTCTGTGCTTTGAAAGGTGCTTTTAGCTTTTCTAGCAGAATAGAAGATAAACAATCAGTAAAATGAATAAGGTGTTAAAGCAGATAGGCTTCTGTCTGCCTGGCTAAAATGGTAGTTCAAGAGATGGAGGAAACAAAGGTGATCCTCTTTCCAGGAGTACATGTGCTGGATCAGAGGGTCTTTTGAAAATTCAACGTGGTTATTGAGTGCCTGTGGGGTGGAAGGAGACAGTGAGAAGTCCTGGTGGTGAGCTGATGTGAAAGCAAGTCCCAGTTTCTCCTTGGCCAGCTGGTCTGGCCACTGGGTTGTCCTCCAGGGGGGGTCAAGACAGCTCAAGAGAAAGGGAGGAACAGATACCAGGCTGGCATGGAAAGGAATGTGTGAATAGATAAGCATCCACAGATTACATGTATATATTTGAACTATACTGTATAAATGAATGCAATACCTAATGATTCGTGGCTATTATTTGAAGGGCCCCACTGTTACAGATTTATTTGTCATTTCTTGTCATAACAACAATGATAATGAATTCATTTGTATTAATGTGGGTGTTGTGGACTTCCGTTGATGTTCCACATTAATTAATGTACCATTAAAAGAAAGTGTCACCCAATTAATAGTAAGTGGAAGCAATACTGTCAGTGTCCTGTCATTAGGGTTTCATTTGTAATGCATTGTGTTAGTGCTCAGCCCTAATGGAAGTCATTTGCTATCCGGGAGAGTCACCTGATGGGCTGCCACACAGGGTGCCAGCTTGTGCTCTTGCAGCAAGGGTTACCCACACAAATCCATGGGGACAGGCTGCTGTTAAGAGTAAGCCTTGTTACTACTTACTGCTTGGGGTCCAAGTGGGGCAGCCTGCACCACCCCTGTCCTCCCAGCTCTAGCACAGATGGCTGCTGGAGGTTGGTGTGCTGGTTCCAGACATTCTTTGTCACCAGCTTAAAGGCTGGTGTGTTAACACACTTTCTCGACCTTTGCCTGGGTTTAGAAAGTAAAAGTTAGTGACAACTGTAAATAAAATGGGTTATAAAATAATTTCTTCAGTTTATGGTATTACTTCTAAGCAGAAGCCAGAAAAGGGATTTCTTCTCTCACCCCAGAATGTGTGTTGGTTGGTAACAGTAAATCACCCTGGTGATCTGACTTTGCTACTGAATTTTAATAGCAAGAGGAGGCATAGTGGAAAATCTCACTGATTGCTGCGGGTCAGGGCTGCCTTTGCTTCCCTGCACAAAAGCTGCCTTTGCCAGTTCTGAGAGCTGAGGCAGGAGCAGAGACTTTGACAGTGGCCACCTGGATCCACGTGGTTCATGCCCACTGTCTCTGGCAGGATTATAGCCAAAGGGGTGCCAGGCCATCTGCAGTGCATGCCCTTGCAAAGGGGGAGATTGCTCCAGATGCCCTCTTCCAGCAGGAAAATCACACCAGCAGGAGTGAAGTGATGCCATCGAGGCCAGGAGCTCTCTGACTGACAGGTTTTCACATTCTCAGCATTTGCCTCTGACTTTCAAATATCTTGTTAGACCATCTTGTGTTCCCATCTGCTGCCTCTAAAAGTTCAGATTGACATAATAGCAGCCCAGGGGGGCAGCACAGGCTTCCTTCCAGCTCTTGCTCCTGCCCTGCCCTGCCCTGATCCTTGAAGACTAGAGATGGATGATGGACAGATACGGGAGAGAAACATGGCTTCTCCAACAGAATTTGGCTGCAGGTGCTGAGCTAGTGGTGGTTGGTTCACTGTCTTTTTCTTCTTTCGCATCCTGGGGCAGTGGGAAACAGACTGCTTTACAGGGTGATCCCCCTTCCTAGGAGAGCTCTATTTTTAATTATTTTTCCCCCTAGATCTAGGACTCTGCATTTACATATTGAAAGGAAAGAATATATGTTCAAACCAGTCACCAGCAATCCGCTAAATGTCAAGGGTCTGTGCCATTTTTTGCTTATCCATCTCCCAACCTCTGTGTTTCCATTCATTCAGATGTTTAGTAAAAATGTCAAATAAAAAAATTTAAAATACACTTCCTGATAACATTCCTTTTTTGTAATTGTATTTTGAGGGCTACATGCTAACGAGCTGTTGATTTTGGATTATTCTCAGTGTTAATGTCATAGAGCACCAAGTCACATAACTTAGAGAAGATGATGTATATGATTTTAACCATGTCACCCTTTTCAACCAAGATTGTTCTCTAGTAGAAAGATGAGAGAGAATAGAACAGAATCTACTGCCTATGAGTCTTGTGGGAGGTGTTAATGCAGCTACCTACCTTTAATTCCCTGTTAGCCAAGAGCTACGCTGAAGGTTTCATTATTTTGCCTGGAATTGATACAGCTGAGAGGCCTGAAGTCACTCCTGTGTAAGAAACCCTGACAGCATGTTGGTTGTTCTGCCTGCTCCAGTGCTGCGTCTCAGTGTTTGCAGGGCTGCTGAACATCATAAGGAGTGGTCCAGCGAGCGCCTTGGCCATCACCTTTAACACTCTTTGGCAGGAGTTACCACACCTGCTCACTGAGATGTGTGACCCTCGCTGGATGAGGCTGTGGGTGGCCTGAACAAGGCTTCCTCTGTCACCTTTTTTCCCTCAAATATGGAACAGAAACACTATTTTTGGATTATTATTGACAATTCTGCCATTTCTCTCTGGGAGTAGAATAGTGCTATATTTAATGAGTTTTTTATGATCGTTGGGAAACTGGGAAGCTCTTAGCTGGGAATTTGTACCCTTCAATTGCATGAGTTTGTACATGCCTGATAGCTTATGTGCAAGGCAAGTCCAAGTAGCCTTTGTCCAGCAGTAGATGTCGCACACTGATGCTCTATTTGCGATTGACCAAGTGTATACTCACACACCCACCTGATGGACCTGCATCCTCATGTATGCTGTATTGGGAACATTTTGAGGTTGGTTTTGCAAAGGGCTGCCAGCCAAGCACTTGCTTCTCTGTGGATGTTGCAGATGGTGGTGGCCCTGGCAAAGCAGAAGGAGCATCAGAGCCCCCAGGCTGCTCCTGTGCAAAGCAGAGACCATGGCATCTTCCGTGGGGAGGTCTTGGAGGGAGGTGCCTCCTGCCACACCTGCTAATGGAAGCAGAGTAAATAGTCTGTGAAGAGCCCTGGAAGGAAAAGGAAAATTAACTTTTTTTAAGGAGTGGTAAAGAATTCAAAATTTGCAGGTTTTTTTTTCTTTCTGGCACAGAGGAACCATCCCTTCCACCACCACCTATTGTAAACAATCTCTGTAAGATTTATTTTGCCTCTTAAATATATTCCTTATAGAAAGAAAGAAAAATTGATTGAAATAGCTTGCTCGGACAAATTTCAGTTATTCTGGAATTTCAGTTGTATCTACTTGCAGATGTACATATGCCATAAACATTTTTAAACAGTGGGTCAAAATGATTTTGAATATAAAAAGTGTTTGCTTGTTGTATTGGGGAAAAAAAAAAAAAGGCTGGAAACATAAAGGTAGACTGCTTTGTCCCTGCCACAGGTCTCACCACCTCTTTCAAAGACAAAATGAGTGACTCCTCCACCTGGGTTTTCTGGTCTCTCAAACTGTGCTTCTGCCCTCATGACTTTACACTCCTGTAGCATTATGTTCGTAACAGTCCATCTTGGTTGCTGGATAGATTCCCAAAAGATTCCCCTGCACAGAGCAATGTAAGCCTGCTGGCATTAGCTTTTCTCCTCATCATTACTTCTCACAGAGCTGTTCGTACTCTCCTGAGATCTGGGGCAGCAAACACAGGGCGCAGTGTAATAGCTTGAGTTACCTCGAAATAGAGGCTGTCAAAGGAAATGAGCTTTGACAGACAAAGCTGGCTGTCTGCTTAAACAACTGGTAACAGCATGGGTGGGATGGCTTCTTGAAAGCTGGTGTGGAACTTGCTGTCTTCTCTGTGTTCTGTTTCTTCTGGCTGCTTGTTGGCATGGGTGGTTGGGCTGGCTGGGGATGTGGAGAGACCAAGCACAAAGATGAAGGCAAGGTCTGGAGGAAGGGAAGAAAGAAGCAATTCCCAGTCTCTGGTCATTTGTCTGTGGATGACAGACATTGTGGTGCAACACCTGTGCAAGTGGAAGCTTTGTGCTTGCTGTGGTCTAGGGCGGGCATCTTTTTTCCCCTGAAGCTGAAAATTAAAGCTCTGCCATACGATGCTTTTCCTTTCCTCACTTTCTCCTTTGACTATAGCTCTATTCTGGATGAGTGCTTGAGCCACATGGACACTCTACTGCTCTCAAAGCGGAGAGCAGGGGGGTGACATGTCCCACTTATCGTATCACTGCCTGCAAGACACAGAGGCTAGAGCCTTTTGGGAAGATATAATTCAGAGGAATACTGTGAGTTTCTTTATTAGCATTTCCTTCCTCTTCCATCTACCCTCTCTTGCCTTTCCTGGCCTTCTCAATACCTGTGCTGCAGAAGTTACAGGTGCCACACAGTGCAGAGCCACTGTGCACCCGCTTTTGGGGTTGCTGTGCCATAATTCAACTATCTGAGCCCCATGCTAACAAAGGCAGAGTTATCTTTGGTGGGAAATCGGGCAGCTCTGGGCTGGAAAAGCTAGCAGCTTTATCCTGCAGGATACCAGAGCATCCTCTCCTGCTTGCTGCTGCCTGCCCTCTGCCTGCTGGACACCATTGTCCTGCCAACATGGCGAATTCCCCTATGGGCTTGCTGGTTACAATATCCCTTTCTTCAGCGCTGTATGTTGGGTCAGGCTGAATCTGCCTTGAATAAGTGCTCTCAGCTATGAGTGCAGTTATCCAGCAGCTAATTCAGTCTCCAACTCCTATAATGCATCTATTCCAGCTGTGTTTATGGTGTTTTCAAAAGCCCCTCAATTGAATTATAGCTCTGCGGTGGCTGTTTGCCAGTGTCATCCCATAATGAGGGAGGTCACTTAATAGAGATAGCAACAAGAGATACATATTAACGAGAGCTGATTGAAAGGTGGGGTGAATTTCAACAAAAAAATTTAGAAAAGGAAATTATCAGGTTTTAAAATCAAACTTTGAAATTGGAAATTGCTTGGCTTGGACTAGCAGTAATGCAGTTAATAAATGTAATTAAAAGTGTAATAAAGAATACAGGGATTGTAAGTCTATGCACATCCGTGTGAGCATTTAGAGCTGGCATGCTAGCAAGGGACCCAGTCTGGCAGTCGGGCCACTTCCAAGATGGAACCTGGGGGGAAACCAAAACTTGGGACTGTTTTTTGTTCTCGGCAGAGTCTGGAAGAAGGACTGCCGCTTGTTCTGGCCCTGCTTTTGCAGTTATCTCCTGCAGCAAATGAGACCCAGACAGGAATGGGCGACTTAAGCCTGTCCTGGGCAGTCCAGGGCTGAGAGAATCATGATACCAGGTGTAGCAGAAAGCACTTGGATCCAGTGTTAGCTCTGCTATGCAGCACCTCTGAGATACCCTCCCTTGAGCAGGAGGCATCAAACCCTCCTTCCTGCTCTGCAATGAGATGGGATTGGTGGGAGTGCCTTCGGCTTGAGCAGAGTGATGGCTGAGCCGGCTTTTAGCAAAGCTCAAAGCTCCTTTCATCCACCCTGCTGTGCAGTGGTGAGAGGCAGGGAGATGGAAAAGAGCCACCAGGAACAGCAGCAGGGAATTAAAGAGTAATAGGTTGACCTGAGATATAATAGGAGCGTGAAGCTTCTCCTGATGAGGGCAGTCAGCTCCTGCCTTGATGCAGGGGCAACGCGAGGGTTGGGGGAAGAAAGCAGGACCCAAAATAGAGCTGGCAAGATTGTTTCAAGTGCTGATGTGGAGATCAGAGTGCATGCAGCTTGGTAGGCTGCCTGCTGCTTCAAGCCCTTGTGCCCGTCGCTGTATGCCCCCAGCCCATTTGCGCCGCCTCATCTCATCGACCTTCAGACAGCTGTTTGGCCAGATTGCCTGCCGTTTTTCCACATTATTTGCATTGGTACAGCATGTGCACATACGCATCCTAATCATTGCTACCACCTTCTGCTGGGGCGCTGCTGGGTGACTTTGCCCTGTGAGGTCAGATGGAAGTCCTCTACATGGCCAGCCACTGGAGATGAGGAGCAGGCTTTATTTAAGCATCCTTAAATAAACCCAAATGAGCATTTGTAGTGCCCATCCAAAGCTTGTAATGACCTGTCTGTAGGTTGGAAAAGTAGACGTATTTAAGGGAAGGGAATGTCTTAAGAGATTAACTCCCATATCTTCTCTGGTTCATCTCCCACCTGTACTTGTATCTAACTCTGACCCTGCTGTAAAATAGTCAGCACCACGTATTTCCTCTCTCAGCCCTTTGCCTGCAGGGCGCCTGGTGTCAGGCCAGCTGGACAAGGCTGATGGATCAAGGCATGTTTGGGGGGGTGGTGGTCTGTGGCCCGTGAAATGGTTTTGCTATAGTGGAAAGCTCTCGAAGGCACCATGCAAATCTGCTCTGTTAGCGAGGTGAGCAGCTGTCTGGCAGCCAGAGGGGTTTACACACTCCGGGAGCATGCGCTGTGGGCTGGGTGAAATGGCATGGATGCTGGCTTTTCTGCAAATAGCCTTTTCATTTTAGCCCTTTGTGAAGGAAGAACTCATTCATATGCCTTAAAAATTGTCCACCCTAAGGTTTTCCTTGATTTGGGAGTCTTTTCCCCAGGAGCTCCTCACCCTGCCCACATCTGGTCCTCATTGTGCTGGTGTGGTCCTGCTGCTGCTTCTGTCCCAGTGCTTCTCTAATGCCAGCTGGCTCTGCAGCCTGTGGGGAACATTTGGTGGCAGACAAAATGAGGTTGTGTTCTGATATTTTTAGGGAGCCCTGCCCAGTGTCTCTCACAGTGAGCTGTGGCCACATAATCTGCCTGGTAGGGCACATCATGCCCCTGGAGACTGTCTCCTCCAAGTTTGTAATTTGCCTTGTATTGCCCGTTTTGTGTCAGAGCAGCATCCATCAGAAATTTTATTACTAATGCATTTTATAGCAGGATTCATAATAAGATATTAAAGACTATAGGTGTGGCCAGAGAGTGAGGTGTAAATATGTTTAAAAGGCCCTTTTCTGGTAACCTTTTCTTCAGCCTTAGGTGCCCTTTTACAGACAGTAATGGGTAAGGCCCTGGTGTGCTAGCTGTCAATGCGCCGAGGTTAACACAGGACACATCTGTGTCTGATCTCTCATGCTGCAGAGTTGCATGGAGGTGACAGCCCAGGCCAGGTGAGGCATTTGTCTTGGTGGGCCACACGTGGTCCATACCCATAAAAGTTTTCGTGTGGAAATACAACTTCTTTCTGGTCACTCAATGGTGTGTATTTCCTATGTAAAATTGTGTATTGCTGCACTGGTGTGTGAGAGGTAAAGTCTTGGTCTCTCCTTTGCTTCCTCCTTGTGCAGCACCATACTTTTGTGGTTATACAGGGTTGTTCATTCCTTATTTTAATGCAAATCTACCCTTGCTATTGATGATCCAATGAAACAGAGTAGTCTCCTTCTACCTTGGGCTCTTGTACCTTGCTGCTTGTGGTTTGCTCTTACTGGTGCTTTGGGTGTAATGTGTAACATGCTGTTACCATTCAGTATTTCTTTCTGGCAAACAGGACCCCATCAGCTTCTTCCTGTAAGATTTTTACAACAGTTAGAACCTTTCCTATTCATTTATTGCAAAATAAGGGAGGCACAAATGGCCTTGCTACCTTGCACCCCAGCATCCCCAGCCCATGCAGCTCAGTAGTATTGCAGCTGGCTCACCAGAACCCTTTAACTCCCAGAGCTGCTTGGAGGGCATGCTGGAGCCACTCCTGCTGAGCTGTCTGATGAAGGATGGGGTGCTGGAGACAGGTCAGGAATGGGTCCCGCTCCTATTTGCCCTCCTTCTCCTCCGTGGGAGGCATCTGTCTGCATGTTTATTTTTATCTCGCATCTGCTGGCATCATAACAAAGATTTAATGATATGACATAGTTCTGTCACCAGTTGTTGGGTTTTTTTTTCTGTAGTGAGTGAAGCTTCATCACTGGCTGCTGAAGAGAGATGAGAACTTTAAAAATGACGGAATTTGGTGACTCATGTAGAAAATTCACCTGTTTGCCACAAGTACCTGTAGGCTGTTGTCTGTCTGCATTTCTTCTTTTCTGGATAGAATTTGTTATTTTTGCCTGTCAGGCAACTAAGCATAACCACAATTGATCTTTGCTAAGAAAGAATAGCCACGAGGGACACACAGAAGAGTCCTATAAGTAGGCCAAATGCTGAAAATTCAGAAGCATGGTCTGTCTTGAGCTGGCCTGGTTCAGGGCTTACCAATTGTATCTCCCTGGAATGTGCCCTCTGCCTCTTATTTACCATCAAACACAAACCCCAGCCAGTTCTGTTTATACAGATGTTTCACTCCATTGTTCAGATGATGGGCCGCATCTTTTGACAAATAAAGACGTCAGCCTCCTGCTGAGGAATATCTTGAGCCTGTTTGACCCAAAAATGGCAAGAGGATTTTAAAGACATACTTCTTATGCTTTTTAAAACAGATGGTCTGAAATTCCTCCCAGTTCTGACTGTATCCTGCCTGGGCACGAACACTGAACGTGAGACCTCTTTTCCTAGAGGACTGTCAATATGGGGTGTCTGCATCCCACAGCTAGTTTTGCCTTTCCAGAATTGAGGTTTGTTTGCTCAAGTTTGAGCTGGCAGAGAAGAATGCATTACCTAGAGCACTTCTTATAGGTCTGCATCCTTTGACCTGTGTGCTGTTGGGAATAAGGGTGTGCATTTGGTAGAGAAAATTTCCCACTGATCTGTGTACTTTGAGCAGTATCAGACGTTTCCCCCTCCAAGACTTTGCTGTTCTCCTTCAGGCTCCTGTAATGCTCCTCCTATTTCCTGGGATCCCTTCTGTTCCCCTCCTAAATTTCCACACACCATGGCTTGCTCATGCTTGCAGGTGCCCACTGTCACCCACTGAGGTCCTGCCCCAAGCTTCCTCACAGCCCCTTGGATGCTTTGGTGTAGATGCCCATGACTGTTTCCCAGGGCCAGCCAGAAATTGTCCAGAGCTGATATCCTGCTTGTGTGGGTTTTGTGACCCTGGCCAATGAAGGGACATGGTCAGCAAAGCTGTAAAAGATGGATAAAAATACTGTAATCACCAAGTCAGAGCTCAGGCGGTGTCTGCAATGGCTAGAGCTGACAGCACCAAAACTGGTGACCTCTGTGTCCCTCCAGGCAGCTTCTGCTTTGGAAGGACGAGGAGATGAACTCTCTTCAAAGCCTGCTTTTGGGCTATTGTATGAAATACAATGCCAAGGAAATCAAGCTCTCCTCTTTCACAGCCAGCCTCACAGCCCCATAATCACGGGTGACCAGATCGGATTTGCATGTTAAAAGGAGTGGCTAGGGGCACTTAAAAAGAAGGGAAAACATATTCATCAAGTCCAGCTTTATAATTATGAATATTATTACCCCTGGGGACAATATACCCCAGACCTCATCGGTGCAACCCTGGATCTACTCTTTTCACTGCCTCTCCTCCCCCTGTTAATGGTTAATTTGTAACGCTCTTTGTCCTGATATTGATACCCTAGTGGATCTGGGGGAGGAATCTGAAAAGGTAGTTGTTGGAGGATGTAGACCTCAACGGTCAGAGCAATGTCCTGTGGCAGCAGCAAGGGGAGGGCTGCAGGATGCTCTGGGGCTGCTCCCAGCTGGCCATGACGGCTTGGAGAGGCAGGTAGCCCAAAGAAGGATGCTCTAGTCCTCTCTGAGAAGTTGTCTTAGGAGCGCTTGGAAAGAAAACGCCCATCACAGCCCCCTCATGAAGGGCTTCTCCACCGCAGCACACCTCCCATGCTGATAAAGTCCCAGTTCCTGAGCAGTCTAAATGCACGAAGCATGATTAACATGCTCTGTGTGTGACACAAAGTCGAAGACTTACATGGCAGCAGGGCAGATATGGGTTAAGCATTACAGAAAATCAGCAGTTGTAAAGTAAAGGGTAGCAAACTGCTGGGACAAATGAGCTGGGGAGGGCGTGGTGCCTCCATTGCTAGAAAGCTTTAAGGGTGGGAATGATTTAGGTGTAGTATGAGGACGGGTTTCTCTTTTGAGGTCCCTTCTAGCTGTATCTTTTATGCTTTTATGATTGATGATCACAAAAAAAAACTTGAAGGTGCTTTAAAAAATAATCTTCAGGCCATGCCCTGTGAGCTCCTAAGGTTTGATTTAGAGGGGAGAAAAAAGAAAGCAAATGAAAAATCTATGGGGGAACTGCAACCTCTTGCACCTCTGCAGAAGCAACACTGAAGTAAGGAAAGTGGAGTTTTGCTGCAGCCTGAGACAAGCTTAGGTATCGGATCATGCCTACAGTGCCATGTGTTTAGATGCAAGGACAGGGAGGTGTGAGGGACATGTGTGGATGAGTATCCAGGGCCCAGACTCATGAATGTGGATTGCAGGACATGCCCTGGATTACTTGCTCTGTCTGACCAGGCTCACAGCAAATCTTGCCACCTGTCTTGAAGGCAAGTTTCTGCTGGTCTGAGCCTCACTGGGGCAAATGGAGATGTTTTCGTTCTTTTCTGATGCCATCACCCAATATTAAACTGGTTAAATCAGATCTCCAAGCATGGAGACCTGGTTTCTCATGCTTTCTAGTGGAGGTGGTGGCCTGGGACAGGCTTGATGAAGCCCTGGCCATGGTTTGCTGCAAGCTTTGTGGTTCCCAAAAAGCCTGACAATCACTCAGTTTATTGCTCAGCTTTGGCCAAGGATTTGCAGAAGATGCTCCACTTGGGATCAGTGCCTATTTTCTAAGCTCTGTCTCTCCTCAAATTTCCTTTCCACCTCCTCAGCACTTTGTGATACTCGTCTATGAGCTAAAGACAAAAAATTTAATATGAATGAAATTAACAATAAACCACAGAAACTTGGGAAGAGGTTTACAGAAATAATCTGTATTATCCCAACTGGCCACAATCACCCCTTGACACATCTTGCTTCTGATCTTTGCTGTCTCCCTTTCAAGTTTTAGCTCTTTGTCAACCCTTAATGTGGCTGTAAACAAGTTACAAACATATGGACTTGCCCAAGCCATTGTGATCTGTGCTACCTGAAGCCTAGGTCCCCAGCAAAATCTTTTTGATTGCCGTCTGTGCTTCTGCCTTTAGAGAGACAAGAATATGCATTTAAGATTTGCATAGGAACATGCAGCTGTTCCACCAAAAATGGATAATTGTTCTCCCTGCTGTGAAGTTAAACAATAAGAAGTGCCAAACTGCATTTGCCATTGCTGATTTTGTGCACTCAGCTGCATATTTTATGCATGTAGATTAGTTCCAGATTTATGACGATTTAATTGTTAATGTCTGCGTTAATCAGGCCAGGTTGTAGTTGCTGTGGAAACTATAACTTTGACTTTTGCGTAAAGTTCTGTGTTGCATTGAATGCATTTTTTTTTTAGGCTCTCATAGTTAATGCCTTGTGGTCAAAACGGAAAGGGAATCAGCGTTGAAAATAAAAGTGCCTTTGGGCAGAAAACAAGTTTCAGTAAAGAGAGTAATTTTTCTGGAAAGTTCTGATGTCTGGGAAAATGAGGGTTTGTGACAGAGTGCCATCTTGACCGCAGCTATATAACTATTATTATAAGTGTGTAACAACTATTATAGCTGCTGCAATACTGTAATAAAGAAAACAGCACTATGACTTATAAATGTCCTGCAAATACAGGACTGAAATTCTCGGGTCTTCAGATATTCCTTCTGGTGGGCAAAGGGAATTGCTGATCTGTGTTTGATGGGAAAATGGGCTGGTGCACAACTTTTCTGATTTTTTTTTTACTTTTTTTTTTTTCCAGAATACACCGGTGGGCACTCCGATTTTCATAGTGAATGCCACAGATCCAGATCAGGGGGCAGGAGGCAGCGTGCTTTACTCCTTCCAGCCTCCTTCCAATTTCTTTGCCATTGACAGTGGCCGTGGCATCGTGTCAGTGATACGGGAGCTCGACTATGAAGTGACACAGGCATACCAGCTCCAGGTCAATGCAACGGTGAGTCTTATTCTGGTGCCTACAGGGGAGGAGACTTTTTCTGAAGGGACTGCAATGGGGAGGGAGCTGCTGCTTACTTATTTTCTTGCCCTACTCTGGCATCTTCTTGGCCACATCCAGAATTTTCCACTTAGAGAAGTATTTTACCTGGGTAGTTTTAAATCTCTGCTGTGCAGCTTGTGGAGCACAGCTGCACCTCTTCAACAGCAACTCATGCATGTCAGGGCTTCTCTATAAAGGCAAGTAGCTCCCTTGGTGAAGAAAGCTAGTACAGGGCATACAGACTATTAAATCCTCTGGTCTCATTCCTGTATACAAAAGGATTCACCTGTATTAAACCCCTTGAGCCCCACTCAGCAAAGGCTGAGTTCAGACATCAAGAGTTAAGATTCTGGTGGACAGAGAGAAACCAACTTCCTAATATAATTACAGTCAATACCACTGTATCGGGAGGGGAGATCCTGGAGATGTATGTCCACGTGGCCACCATCGCAAATGCATGCCCTACCTGAATGGGAAACTTCTTTCCTAGTGTCAAATCTAGCAAGATCTTGGCAGGGAATGTGTGGATAGGGAACATGTGAATGAGGAATACAACACAAGCAGGTGCTCTGGATGGTGCTCCTTTCCCATCTCAGATTCAACAGAGGAAGGTTAGGTTCAGCCTTACACTATATCTGACCGACTCTGCATTCAGGAGAGGGGGAGAAAATCCTTACTGACACCTCTGGGCAGCTGGCTAGAGCTTTTGGAGCATGTGATTTAATCAAGATCATTGTCTTGATGCAGAACCACAAATGTCATGAGGACAGAGAGGGCTGCACAGGGCTGCTTTACTCTTCATGGCCACGGAGACTGGACATTCACAGACTGCAGGGCAACAGGCAAACAGCTCAACCTTTCAGCCCAATCCTTGCATGTTTGAGGCTGTGGAATTTTTCCCAGAAACTTATTTTTTCTGAAATATACCTGATTTGATTTTAAATACTCCACTGACAAGAGGCTCTCTGCATTGTTTATTTCATTATCAGTCTCTGTCTCCAACACCCTTTCCCAGGGCGTGCTATTGAACTAACTAGCAGGTTAGAAAACGTGGGACCAAATACAAGCCCTGATGGAAGCATGCCTTTCATCCACATGTCCGATTGAGGTTTCATCAAGAACACAAGGATACACTTTGGTTCACCCAGCTGTACCTAGACCTGTATCCCAGGTGCAGTTACCACCTGGAGCAAAGATAATATGGGGGCATATCTGGTACTTGCTACCTTATATACTCCTGGCTTTTAGTCATTTCTAGCTTGGGGAATTCAAGGACTTAAATATTAAATCTCTGAACAAGGCTTGATTGCAGTCGTGGGAATTTCTCCTCAGCTCTGTCATAGGGCACTGGTAATTTCTGGCAGAAAGGCAATGAGAAACTTTGGGGCAAACCCCAGACTGGGAAAGAAGGGTGAGAGTTGTACCAGTATAGCAGGAGCTGGAAGAGCAAATGCAGTCTTTTGCCTGCCTGATGAAGAGGTGGCATGGTCTAAAATAGGAACTGGGGTCATGGTGAATTTGGGGTGGCTGCTGTAAGGGTGCAAGAAGATTTGTGGAGCCTTGCTTCAAGGCAGGAGCCATTTCATCCCAATGACGTAGGCAGCAAGAGAAGAAAGAGGGTGGAGAGGGCAGCATGAGAGATGATAGGTGAGGAAACTTGAAACGTTCTTGCTTTTTCAGTGCTATCTGTAAACATTTAACCAAAATTTAAGAGGTGAAGGGGAGGGGGGAAGAAACATTATATGAAGAAACAAAAAACTTCAACCTGATAACACTAACAGCAGAGTGTGAGTCAGAAATAAGCATCCATCCAGGCCATAAACGCTGAGGCCTGCAGGTTAAGAGGATAATGCGCAAGCTGTGCTGTTGAATACGGCTTAAATTAACATTAATCTTCTGGCAATCAGTCCTTGCTGCTGTTCAGAGCCAGTTTGCAGAAGTGTGCAGAAACCTCTAATGGTTGCCTTTCACCACGGTGCTTGATTAGGGGATAAGGAGAGACTTATTTCCTTCCTTTCATGTGTTATCTCTTCTCTCCTGCCTTTTTAGGAAAGGGCTGTGGGCATTGGGGTCACTTTTCAGCACCCATGGGACAAGCTGTGGCAAGAAGAACGGTGTCAGTGGGGCACTGCCAGGACAAAGCCGGTGGCAGTGTGTGCTGCTGTTGCATTGGCTGCCAAGGAAGGGTCTTGCTCTGGGAAAGTGCTTGCAGCTCCATCCTGATGGGTTGTGAGGGGGTGTAAGAAGGATGATGCTCCTGCTCGAAGCATTTAACTGTTCATAAGCCACTGATGCTCTTTGTAGGATCGCTGCATGCTTGTCACCTGCTTTGCAGAGCAGGCAGGCTGGCTCCCCATGTCCCCGCAGCTATGGAAGCAGCTTGACTTGCATCAAAAGGCAGCTTCTGGTTACCCTGATCCTGCCAGTCCCCATGCAAGGTGGAAGTGGGGAGGTTTGCAGTTTATCAGAGCCAAAATCATTAGCCCAGTGGAAAGAAGGTTGCTACTCTCAGGATGTATCCTGTGGTTGTGGCTTCCACTCTGCCTTCTGTGTGAGAGCTGAGGTATCCTGTGTAAACAGAAGCAGCACATAGTGTACATACTCTCTGCTAAAGCTCAGAGCAGCAAATACAGAAAGGAATAAAGCTGGGTCTGCAACACAGCCTGCAGGATTACAAAGAGCAGTGGAAACATGAGGGAGCTGGTGGGCTTTGTCGTGTTCCAGCTGGCAGAGGCCAAGCTGTGCAGAGGAACTGGTGCTGGGGGGTATGAGATGCTCTGCTGTGATGTGTGGATATGAGAGTCTGCCGGCAATCACACCCGGGTCTTACGGTGCAGAGGTACCCTAGGCTGTAGCTGCATTAAGAGGGAATTTATACTTTGAAGTATATGTTGAACAGTGTTTCTTCTTTTTCAGCTGAAATGTCATGAAAACCTAATTGGTGCTTGCTTTATTTTAAAGGGCTAATGCTGCAATGAAATGCATATTGTATTTCCTTTCGGCTCAGAGGGAGGAACAGTGGATGATAATTCCAGCAAGTAGCTTGAAAAAGAGATGATTACCTGGAATACTCAGAAATTTTGACCCAGCTACCACTGAGAAACTTAATGCTGTTGAATAATTCTATTTTTCTGATAGAAATCCTTTCTCTCCTCCACCCCAACCCTTGTTTTTTTCAAGGACCAAGATAAAAACAAGCCACTGTCTACTCTGGCCAACCTGGCAATCACCATCACAGATGTGCAGGACATGGACCCCATCTTCATCAACCTGCCCTACAGCACGAATATCTATGAGAACTCGCCTCCGGTAAGGGCTGCTGTTTCACTCTGATGTGCATGACTGTGGTGACGTACTGGGGGCCAAGGGAGGATAGAGCCACGGTATGGGACAGAAAGCACAAGGTATCCCAAAAGAGTTGGAGGAAAACCTCTTTGCAGAGATATTTGTCTCTCCTCCCATCTATCATAGGTTTGCATTGCTCTGCCCCAATGTTTTTGGCTTGGGTGCAAAGAGGAACCCTGTTTCCATGCTAAAGCACAAATGCTCTGAATCTTGAGATCCAAAGAGAGGCAAATCTTTTTCTTTCTGAAACAACCTGTTTCAGGCCAGCCCCAAAATATTTTGCCCTTTTTTAAAAAGGGAGCCTAAGTAAGGAGGTTTAGGAAGCCTGAAACCCAAATAAAATATTTTCCTAAACATTTTTTAAAAATTTTAGAAAGGCTTTATGTTGTTCTTAGCACACAGTAACTCCATTTCCTCCCCACAGTGTATATGCATGCCATTTCTAATAGAAAACTTGAAGAAAAACTTAAACGTTCCTGAAATGATTCAGTTTTGAAAATGCCAGAATCATCAGCCATTTCAGCACTTTGAGTATTTTTCCCCAGGTTTTGCCAAATTGATCCAATCACTTTAGTTCTTCTGAAACCCAGTTTGTCAGCAAACTCACTGTTTGTGGAAAACATCTCCCAGTCTCTAAATACAGCAGGGTTTTTGTGCCCTGCAGCAGATGACAGGGAGTGTGGCAGGCAGCTTTGGCTCTGGGAGCTGTTTGCTCTGCTCGCAGCAAGCATGCCCAGGGTCTTCAGCCCAAGGTCCAGCCAGTACTGAGCAGTATCCACCTTCCCAAGGCACAGTGGTGTATCCCATTGCTTTGTCTATAGGTCAAATCTTTCTGTATACGGATGGAAAAACCTTCTGCCCTAAAATCTTGGTGTGGTAGGCATCAATACCATATGTGCATCCTGCAACATCTCTGGTGCACCGGATGCAAAATGCCTGTTGGCTCAGTTCATGCACTGGTAGGTGGAACCCCAGCTTGCTTCAGTTCATTCCTTTTTATTCACTTTGGAGCAAAATGCTGACTCTGACTGCACAAAGAGTGCTAGATCAATAGGGCTGAGTCCTACTGTCACAAATCCCGTGATCAGACAGCACATAACCTGTCTGCTGGCCTGAAGATGGCCAAAACATGGCTTCATGAATTAATTTCATGAAGTGAAAGTTTCAGTGCTGTTGAAATTAAGGAGTATTTCTGTGGGGGGCAATATGAGCTGCAGGGAAGAAAAAAACATATTTAGATCACACTTAACTGGGGGAAAAAAAGCCTTCGATGAAATGACAGAAATGGAAGTCTCACAAGCATAAAACATTACAGACTGCATCTCCTTCATGGGGTGACCTGGTATCCAGGAAAGGTGATCTCTCAAATTAATGATATATATCATTAACATTTATCAGCTGGAGCTCAACAATCTGTCTTGACACACCAATGTGTACCACAGTTATTCCCAGAATATACACTGTTTGCAGCAGGCAAAGCAGCAAATAATTGGTGTGTAACCTGAAACAGGAAATCAGTGTAAAAGTGCTCACAAAACTGCTAGAAGTTTTCTGGAGGGTTTGGGGATTTTAATTTCTCTTGGCCCTGTGTAACATCTCCAAAGGCACTGAGATACCTGAGATGGATAGGTGTCACCAGAGATACAGTGAGGAGGAAGACTGCTGAATGTGGGCAGTACTTTGAGTGATACTGCTGTCTGGATTGGACCCGAAGTCCCACCTTTCCGGAGAGAAATCACTACTGAACCAAGGACGTGGTTAGCTATGGCAAACCTGGGGTTTAACATGTCCATTATCATCTCTCCGCGGGAAGTCTTCTCATCAGCTCTGCCCTACCGCCCGAGGGAGCCAGTCGTACATGCAAAGTAGCAACTGTTGCCCTGCAGAATGGCTTGCTTACCGAAAAGATAACAGCAAATTTGGATGAGGAGTCCAGGCTTGGTGAACTTCTGTCCAAAACCGGGCTTCCAGGTCAAGCAGACAGGCTGAAGAGCATTTGTGGGTGATGTTTGCCCTGCCATCAGGCTCAGCAGGTCAAAATGTGCTCGAGAAATCTCATCCCAGCCTAAATCTACAGAGCAGAGACTTGCTGCTGCTCTACATGCCCACTCTCCATCTCTCTTGCCTTTCTTTTTATCTGTGGCGCACAGCATGTCTGTGTTCCTTTATCAATATATCATGTGAGAATACCTCATCTGAAATGTATACATTACCTAATAAAATCCTTCTTATTTGGGATTATTGCATCAAATTTTAATTTCCTCACTCGAGTAACAGCATGTCAGCCAACCCGTCAGTGAAGAGCCGATAGAAGGTGAAAAGAGTGGATAAACTGCAGCAAATTACCACAAACAGATCTCTATCAGCCCTTTGACTGGAATTAAGAAGTGAGAAATGGGATTTTTTTTTGCCGTGGCAGCTTTCTGAAGCACTCCTCCCTCCTCCTCCTGCTGCAACGCTGGGCTGTGCTTTGCCTTTCAAGTCCCTAATCCTGTAAGAGAGGAAGAAAAAGGGGTGGAGGGGTGTGAGAGGGGAGACAAGTGCCATTGTAGCTCTTATTTTTCTCAGGCTGGGATCTGGCAGCATGATTCAGAAGCATTTTGGGCACATGCTTATTCGGACAGTGAGAAGAAAGGAATTTCTTATCAGGCAAAGGAAGAAGATGCAGTGGGGGGAGGTTCCTGGAGGTGTTGTTTCTTCTTTCTTGATGCTGTTGGTCTTCCCAGTATGCCTCAGACATCTCTCCCAGGGCACCCAAGTGCACCAAAGCTGCCTGTAGCTGTGGTAAAGCTTGGCAACATTGCATTTTTCATCTTTAAGTCTTTTTGTGTGTGCATCTTCACAGTGTTTGTAGGCTGGGTAGCATCACTGATGTCCTCCAGACAACTTAATAGGGGCTGGAGGAAAGGGGCCATTTCCTCTTGCAGAGATGCTATTGGCCTAATGATCCTCTGCTTTTGGACCTCTGCCAGTGCATGGTCCAGACAGCATGGCAGCTTCACTTTGGGGGTGAAAGAGGAGGAATCCACTTGCTAAGAGACAAGCTAAGGTCTGTGAAAGCGTGCTTCATCCCACAGAGAGCCACGTGCACGCAAGAGCTGGAGCAAACCCCAATGATGCTTGGTCCCAAGACCAGAAGTTGTATTCCCTTGCAATAGGATAGTACAGATACGTGTCAAATATTATTAAAACAGTTTTAATTCTTCAGCACCATCCCCCTCCTCCTCAGAAAGTCCTTGGATTGAAGAAATAATGTAGAATCAGTGCTATTTTTGCCCTGGAGTCTCAATAGCTCTGAGTTAATTCTTTCTTACAATATTTCCAGCCCATCAGTGTGAACACTTTATTAAAAGCTCAGGTTTTTATTAAAAAGGGATTGATTTACCCCTGCCCCTCTTCAAAAAACCCTCAGATTTTGTTTGGATAATGTGCCATTCTTTATTTTCTTTGTCTTTTTTTTAAGCATAGGCTTTTCCAGATTATTACTTTTCTAAACCTTCTTCCTCCTTCCCTAGAGGGAGAGAGTTACTCTGTTCTGGTGCTTCAGAACTTCAGCTGAGTCCTTTCCTTGCAGCCACCATTGCCTGTGGCAGGTAGGCAAGTTGGTGGTTGTTTTAAGATATGTCAGGAATATTTGGGAGATTGAGAGCTGTAGGTTTGCATCACAAATACTTGGGATGAGTCCTGGGCAGAGCTGTTAGCACTGGAAGTCAACATGGTGTTTCCATGAGTAAGTGGAAGCCTTGCCAGATGTGCTTGGCTGGAGACGGTCCTCTCCAATTTAGGGGTGCAGTTGGCTGCCTCAGGGAGCCAGGGCACAGCATCTTCTGCCCTTACTGTGCTAAGACCTAGGCAGTAAAATGAATATTGTTGTAGTCTGGAAGAATTTTGGAAGAAAAACTGGAAATTGTTGAGGTGTGGTTGTTGAGAGGTCATTCTTTGCTGTTGTGGTATGACTGTGATCAAGGGTTTGGTTTGGGTGTTTTCTTGTTTCTAGGCTCTCCTCTCTGTTTAGTTATCTCTGCTGGTATGGTGGGCAAGGCTTCATGATCATCACAGGAAATGAGAGATGAGTATAGCCTATGTGTACAATCATGTTTTGCATTTTATCATCTTACTCCAACACGTGCTGAATGGAATACTCCTTCCTGTTGACCATGTTGAACTATCATGCACCAAGGCTGTCTTCATCAGTTCTTACCTCTCACTACAAAATCAATAATTGCCACTGGTGATGTGGATAAACATTATGCCTATCCTGTGGCACTTGTTAAGCCTCTTCCCCAGAAGGATCAAGGTCATAAACACTGTGCGAATGCTCGGGGAGGGATCATCCATTTTCAGGAGCTGGGATCCACCAGTTTTGTGGATAATTAGAAGACTCTTGTGAAAGAGCTAGCAGGAAGGATGGAAACCAGGGAGGATGCAAAGAGGTGCCCAGATTCCTGTCCTTCCTGTGGTTCCAGGAGATGGCATCCATGAACGTTAGGGAACTCAGCTTCACTCTGACACGTATTTTTCCATCACTGATGAAGTGTGGCTCATCTCCAGGAGGGGCTGGTAAAGGGGCTTGTGGAGAACAGGAGAACAGGGAAGACGAGACTCAAAAACTAGCAACGTGGAAACCATCTTAATGGGCTTGTCAAGGCCTTGAAGCTGAACCCTAGAGTGCTCTCTAACAGCCCTCATTCTTGTGATCAGATGTCTGGCTCATTTCTTTCCTATGGTACGTCTCTATGGCACACGCGGCTAAGATATCCTAACGAGATTCCCCCTCTTCCCCTCCCAAACTTTCCTTGCTGCAACATTTGCGTTCATCCTTTTATCTCTCCCAACAACCCTTCCCCTTGGCTGCTACAGGAGGGACCTTTCCATAGATAAAGCGGCTGCAGTGTGGCAGGCCCATTGCTATTCCTCAGCCATCGCGGAAGCCCTGCATTCTCCCGCAGCTGCCTTCCCCTTGAAATGTGCTCTACGGCAGGCAACGCTTATCATTCTGTGCTGCTCCCTTGCTTTTTGACAGGTGATGAGCGAGCTGTAAGGTGGACCAAGAGCCTTCACCCACTGCCTCTGTGATGGAGGAGCTCTTGTTTTGCCAGGGAGTGGAGGGGTCCCACAGCTGCCCCGTGGGGACAGCAGCTTAAAATAGGGTATGCTGGAGGAGAGCATGCTGGATTGCATGCCTGCCCTTCTTTTTTTTTTCCCTCTGCTTTGCATTGCCCTCCGTTGGATGTCCCTTGTTCTGCTTTCCCACCTGTTTCTTTCCCGCTTTTCTTGTGCTTTTTATCTATCTTTGCTCCTTTGGAAAGCACACTTATTGTCAGTGATTTAGAGACCCTTCAGTGGCTGCTGAGCCTCACCAGCTGAGTGCTGTTTCAAAGGCCAGTGACCTGGGATTTATGGCTAATGTTCTCAGTTAATAACATGGATTTACTTAAGGAGTCCATTGAAATGCCCTCAGAGATCAGGGCATAGGCAGTCTGACTGGTCTCAGGAGCCTTCTTTATGGCCGCCCGTGGTAAAGCATCTCCATCGAGCGCACAGGGGCATGGCTTTGAAAGCCAGGGAAGAGGGCAAGTCCCTGCTTTCCACTGGTGGTGTTTCTGCACCAGCTTTCCCTTTGGCCTTCAATTGATGGATTGTAGGGTAAATGCAACACTGCTGTTCCTCTGTATCCCTCGTTAGATATGCAAATGCCTCTGTTGACATTTCCTTTGAGGGCAAAAAAAAAAAGCTTTTTTTCCCACTGTTAATAAACCAATGAAAACAAGAACAGCTGAGTTGTAAATTTTTTCACACTACATTAATTATGTGCAAGTGCATGTGTTTGTATTCACATGGGCTCACTGCAGTGTGGTGGGAGAAGTACAGCTTATGGAGTTGACTTAAGCACATGATGGTTTTATTTAAAGCACTAAACAAGAATTTTGGGTGACTTTTATGTTATTGGTGACTTTTGGAGGATTCTTGGGCTCATGGACCTACCTTCAGGACTGTAAGAAACAGGTCTGTCCTGCAGATGGAGGATGAGATGGGTGAGCTGACAGTTGCAGAAGCTTCTGCCTGTGGAAAATCCCTGTTCCCAGCATCTGTCCAACCCTCCTTCTCCTTAAAGGTTTCAATTAAATTCTCTGCAGCTTGCCTAGCAGGTTATACAGCTGGATGCCAATGGCCAGCAGAACATTCCTTAGTGCATTCGAAGAATGCAGGGGGAGAAGAGGACCAGTTGAAACAGGGAAGCCACCAGTAGACAGAGGTGGTATAGTGATCAGTCCTGAAGATCGTGGTGTGGGGGAATTGTTACCTTTATTCATCAAGGGTCTTCAGAGTTATAATATCTGTGGTGCAGAAGTGTAAGC
Source organism: Nestor notabilis (assembly GCF_000696875.1). Taxonomy (NCBI): domain Eukaryota; kingdom Metazoa; phylum Chordata; class Aves; order Psittaciformes; family Psittacidae; genus Nestor; species Nestor notabilis. The sequence continues at coordinate 57,023 of NW_009923369.1, forward strand.
TCTGCCTGTCAGCCACAGCCTGTGCAGCTGTGATGCTATAAGGAGGCATGTTCTGGCTTTGCCAATGCTGCACCTTCATCTTCTTCCTTGAGCACTCACAACTGTGCTTACCACATTGACCTTGTTTCAAATCCTTTCCCTCTGGGTAAGGGATGAGCAGCATGAGTGTGTCTGGTGGTGCTCTCTCTAGTCCCTACAGACACTTGCCTTGGTATAAGTCTAATGGACAGTCAAGCTCATCCTGCTCAGTGGTTCTCTTAGAGGACATGCGTTCCTGGTCATGCCTTCAGCATTTCCAGCTATATCCTGTGGTGGGCTAGCAGACTTCTACAGCTTGCACGGGATTGAGGACTAGTGAGCCTGAACTGCCCCAAGAATCAGGTGATGAGACTTTTCTGTGACACGCTTTGCCCTTGAAAAGGTTTTCCTAAGCATGTGGCCCATGGTGAGAGGTGCAAGGCCTTGGTAAGGCAGCCCAGGAGCCCCAGAAGTGCTCATCTGGGGTGACTGTAATGCGTGTCTCCTTCCCCAGGGTACCACCGTGCGGATGATAACAGCAATTGACCAGGACAAGGGCCGTCCCCGGGGCATTGGCTACACCATCGTCTCAGGTAAGTTGCAGATGGAATGTGGTGGGGAGCCTAATGGGGATAGAGGAGCTGGCCCTGCAATAAGTCTTTGTACATCTTGTGCCTGGAAAATCACATTTGGCTAAGTATCTCCTTGACTGTACTGCTTGCTCTTCTGATTTAACGTCACAAATTACTGTAGCTTACTTCTACAACTGAAAGCTTTTACGTCCCTGAAAAATCTTTTTTTGCTTTCAGCGCTGTTGGAGTGCTTCATTTGCGGCATCCCCTTTTCCTCAAGCAGGGGACGTTATTTTTAACAAATTTCACAATATCTCATAGCAAAACCTTTCTGTCCTAATGATGAGCTACAAACAGCTCTGATTTACACAGCATCATGGAGGAGACCCTCGTAAAACTCTTGCTGGCAGTGTGGTGTTTATTGTTTAGGGAGAGAATGGGACTGATTATGGGCTGAATGGCTCCTGGCAGTTTCTGCAGCGCTTCCCAAAAGCACCCCTACCCCGAGGGCTGGCCTCCCAAAGCCCTGCCAGAGCTTCACAAGCTGTGAGGCAGGGGTCTGGGTCCATGAGGGTGCAGGGCTAGAGAATTAAGCTTAATTAAAACAGTGGAGGGTTTCCGCCTTCTGACAGGCATGTGGCTTAATCCTCTTCGTGGAGTGACTCTGAAGCCCAGGGTACTCCTCCCAGGGTGAGCGGTTATCTTGCTGAAACTGATGTAGCTGGTCACCCAAGGATCCTTGCTGGGCAGTGCTTGTCTCCTTTGGGTCCATAGTTTCTGGATCTCTTCTGATGGCTAAAGAGGCAGGGGCAGGGCAGTCTGGGCAGGTGTTTCCAGATAAAACATGGTTGTGAATGGTAAAGGCAAGTTTTGGGAACTGGACTCATTTAAGATGCCTTGAGGTCAGTGAGCCTTTGCCATATCCAAGGCAGACTTTGATGCTCACTGAGCAGCACTGGGATGCTGCTTTGGTGGGGCTGTGCCCCAGGGACAGACAGACTACTTGGGTTAACCCAGCTTGCTGGGTCTCGGTTGTAACCCTATTTCTGGCATTGCTTTTGCTGGTGGAGGGAAGGAATCTTCAGAGCAAGAAATGGCTCTCCCTGCTGTGTTACATGCTTCAGGTACTGATTGGCAGCTCCTTCAAACTACACGTGTGGAAATAATTTCCCAGTTCCTCAAAGCCCAGCCATTTCAAATTCTCTTTTAATCAGCCTTTAGGGTCAAGGTGATTTCACCCTGATTTTCAAGTTCACTGATCCTGACTGCAAGTATCCTGGTCAGTGTGCCTTTGAAGATGCAAGGATTATTTATTCCTCTAATTTCCTCTGCAATTTATTCTAATGTTCCCCTGGCATGAATTAAGTGAAAGATTCCCCCAGATTGCATGTATCAACAGGTCAAAGGGCAGTAGGGACTTGCTTTTGTCTCACTGGAGACTGGATCGAAACCTCTAATTTTGCAGAGGCTGCTGAACTACTGTGAGGATGGTAAAAGAATCAGCTTATAGAAACCCTACCCATCTCAAAGTCTGAATACGGTCAGCAGCTGGGAAATCACCCTTGTCCTGTTTGTACACCCTCCTTTGGGCATCTGCTGATGGCCACAGACACTTTTTCTGACTCGGTATGGGTTATGCTGTAGGTATCGAATTTTCCCTTGTCAGCACTGGCGCAAAACAAACAGCTCTGGGTTTCTAAGCGTCTTTATTTGATGGCTTAAACCTAGAGAAACAACTGTGTAATCTATAGGAGGTTAATTTGCTAAATGCATCCATCCATCCATTTATGGTCAGGTCAGGCTTTCTGCTCATCAGAGAGTTGCAGCTGCTCTATCAAATCAAGGAAACAAACCTTGGACCCTTTAGACCCTGGGTTTTTACCTGCAGTGTTCATGCATGCTCTTATTTCCATGTCTGTCTTTGCAGGAGGTTTTCCTGCAAAATAGTCATGATGTTCATTCGCAAGTGTCCCCTACTCAGTGTCAGGATAACATCAGTCTGGTCATTATGACTGGGTGGAGGGATGGTGGAAGGGAGCCAGACATGCTCTGGGAACCTGGCTGGGGAGGATGGGGTGTGCAGAGTGACAGGCAGGCAGATCAGTGCATATAGCCTTGCATCTGCTTACATATGCCAAGAGCTTAATCCCTGCCCCCAGTCCTGCCTGGTGGGGGGCAGCTCTCATATCAGAGAATCAGGCAGAACACATCAAAGACTGATTAAACTGCTTAGCATTATTTTTTTTTTTCTCCAAACATAAGAATTGAAGAGTAGGAGTCATAGAATCATGGAATGGTTTGGGTTGGAAAGGACCGTAAGATCACCCAATTCCAATCCCTTGCCATGGGCAGGGCACCTCCCACTAGATCAGGCAACCTGCCCAGCCTGGCCTTGAACACTGCCAGGGATGAGTCCTCCTCCTGTCAGCACCAGCATCTTCCAGAGTGGTATTCTGGGAAGGATTAGCCCATGAAGGGACCAAGGGACAACTGCAGACACCTGCTATTGCCTCCAGCCTCCTCACCATTTTCACCCTGCCTTCAGCTTAAGGCAGAGGTTTCCAAAATCCCTGAAGCCAGGCTTCAGGATGCCCTCTTTCCCACTTTGGGTTGTGTTTGTTGCCAGAGCTAGAGTTGGCCAGCTTCTTTCAGCTGCCAGACTGTGGTTGAGGTGAGTGTCTGAAGGCAACTTTTAAAAGAAAACATGGTCATGCAGCAATCAATTTTTTTCCTGAAGTCATAATGGTGTGAGTGCCTCCCTGCCCTGCTCAAGCTAGTCTCTTCTACTTTACATGATTTGCTGCTTGCTTTTGAAAGAATACGTTACCTTCTGATGTCTGAGAGTTCACACATGGGAACCAGCAGCTAGCATGTCCCCAAAATCACCCAAGGCAAGTGATTTTTTTGGCAGGCAGGTAAAGCCTAATCAATTTGTCATTATCCTCAATCACAATGGTAAAGGTCAGCAAGCAGAGTTTGTGCCTGAGCTGGTAAATTTTTATGGCAATTTTGCAAAAAAGTAGCTTAACATATGGGAATAGGGAAGCAAATTAAATTAGAAACCAACCATAAGCAAAAGTGAAAATGGCCAGTGGAGGTAGCAATTATACTCTTCACCTCCTTTCCACGAGGGGAGGTGGCAGTGATGCTGTTCTCATTTCACGGCAGGAACGGGTGATGCCTCCCCCAGGCTCTCCCATGTCTTCAGGCACAGGGCTCAGATGTGTCTGGTCTGATTTTACTAGCTGGGGTTGAACGTACAACAGCAAAAGAGCTGAAAAGCAACCTAGCCATTTATCATTCCTTTGGTATTAATATCTAAAGCATTGGTATGATTTGGAGGTGGGATATAAAAATTAATTTGGAATTGCTGGTGTCCTTTTCAGCTCCATCCCTCAGGTAGCTGTGCCTCGGGATATACTACTGCAGCTCTTATTTATACAGCTATCTCTAGCACAAGGTCCTCCTGTGACAGGAAAACAATAAAACTAAAAAATTAACCATAACCACATAAAATAAGACTTAAGATTTAACTTTACGCCGCCAGCTTACAAAGCTGTTAAGCCTGAAATGATGGAGGAGCGCTGATCTAGCTGTGCCACAGCTTTGGCTAGTTGTCCTGATAGGATACATGAGCCTGCCTGCTGCCTGCCTGCCTGCACTGAGAATCATTTCCATATCTTATAGGGAAAAGCCATTCAGTCGTTTCTCCCCCTCCCTGCCAATCTCCATGTTTTAACCCCATGAAAACATGCACTTTTTTGCCCCACACTTTGCAAGGAGTGGGATCACCGCCCTGCAAAAGACCATTTGAAAAAGAAATCCAGATTGAGACCTTGCAATTCAAGCCCCTTGTGCTGACAGGTTGGTCAGTGCCAGGGCTCCCATCACTCTGATGGGTGTTTCTGCTGCTTTTCCCATGTGAAAAAGAGGGTGCCAGTGGCCAGTGCCTTGCAAAAGCCTTCTCTTCCTGATTTCCCAGCTGCTTTGACAGTTTGGAGATACTCAGCCGCTGAGGTCAGGACTCTGTTTGAAGGACAGATAATTAATCCAGCAAAGTAATCCACAGTTCCTTTTTGGCAGATTTATGGAGATAGCCTCTGTACCGGGGACTTCGGCTCATCATCTTTCATTTCCCAGGCAAAGCGAGTGACTTGTTGTATAACACGACCTGTTCTAGATAAGGCTTTTCATTTAGGGGAACTCTCTGGTCTAACAGAGATTGATTTTCCTGGTGGAAATCGGACAGCCCCAGTGCTCTTGGCAGGATCAGGCCTGCAGACGGCAGTGTGTTTTAATGTTTGCTGCTGCTGCACGTCACCTGGGGTATGGAGAATCCTTTGGCTCTTTAAAAGAAGGATTTTTATTGAGAATTAAATAGCAATTTAATTAATAGACAGGAGGGGATTTTGGCCCACTAGCTTTTGTTAGGAAAATGTATTATATGACTATAGTCCTGTGCTTTGCTCGCTAGCAGTAAACTTTGAGATTCATTTATTTTCAGGACAGCCAGAAGACTTTGTATGTCCTGGCATGAAGGTGACCTGTGCTGCTTGGGCAGGCACTGAAGGGTTAAAACAGGGGAAAGTGTCCCAGGGCTCCAGTGTCAGTCTCTGCCTGCCTGACACATTTCAGGTGCAGTGACGGATGGGCAATGGAGATTGCACAAGGGCAATCCATATGTCCTTCCTATGGCTTGGAAAGTCCTGCAGGAGAGAGGGGAGCGAGTGCAGGGCTCTCAGTCAGTGAGGTGGTCCTTAGGGCTCTTCAAAAACCCTTAGGACATTTTTTTTCTTCCCCAAGTTGATTGTTTTAGGAGACTGATGCAGTTTCTGGCAAAGCATTTCCTTCCTAAAGCTAGTGCATCCCAAGGGAAGCATGAATTAAAAATCATTATTTTAGCAATGTAATAGAAGTGTGAGTTACAAAAGCAAGAGGGAAGTGTATCTGAAAAGAATTGTTCTCCATCTTTCTTCTGATTTTCCTGCTAATGAATAAAATGTCGCATAGATATATATGTGTGTGTGTGTAATGTAAAAATCAGTGCAATAGCTTTCAGAATATGTTTCACCTAGTCTTAACAGATCTGGAGTCCCCCACTGCCTTCCTTTTGAAAGTGCAGCATGATAACTTGAGGTAAGGTTAAGTGACCAAAGAGGTCTCCTAGCGCTCAGCTGCTGTTGCCCTTCCTTGTATTTTGACCTGACTTAATAAAGACATGGCAATGTGAGACACTTCCCGAGTCCCTTAAACCAGACATCAGGGAGGAACCTTGGAAAAAGGACCTGCTAATTTTAATATTCCCATTGCCAGTTGGCCTACATCGTGCTGTCTTTTTTCCCACTTTTGGATCGCTCGGTGAACTACTAGGGTGTTAAAGTCCTCATAAATTACACCTGCTGGGAGGGCCCTCCAGTGTGATTTAAAGGCAGTCATCATAGCAGAACATTTCTGTAGGAGGACACGCTGATGGGTGGAAAAGTGCCTCACGTCAAGTTATTCATCAAAGGCTGTTTTCCCCACCCTGCCAATGCATGAGGATGAGACAGCACAAAGAGGAGATGGTGGCTGCAGCAACAACTCCTCTTTTCTTGGCTTGATTGCTCCCTGTCTTCCTCCCCACTGCTAATGATGCTTTGTTGTCACATTGGCATCTTGCTTTGGCTCCCTGGCAATCCAGAAATTGCTGGAAAGAGATAGGGTTGTGGTAATGGTTTGCATGGCAGGTGGTCTCCCAGCAAATGGCCTTCAGTAATTAAAACTATACATTTCCTTTTATGTGTAAATATGAAACAAAAGCATATTTTTTGTTTAATTTCTGAGACTTCCTATTAACTTCCTGGGATTTAATGGGTATGCAAGCTGTTGGCAATCTCTGGAGAAGAATGAACCTGTGCTGTCTCTGTTCCTGTTTGGGCTAGGGAAAGCAACCCGTTCTGAGACAGTTTTTAATGGAAGATGTTCTGAAAGGTGTTGAGCCTGGAGATACGGGATTTATGTTAAAAACTGATTTAGAATTGTTAGTGGGCATATTACAGTGTACTCCTTTCATATTCTCCCGATGAGTGTGCCTACTGCTGTGGGAGAGGCAGGAGAGATTTGTGGGTCTCTCAGTCTAGTCAAGGCGCAGTAGCCATTAAGGAAGTGCCAATTTTATGTGCATGCATCCTTTGGCTGCAGGCTGAGAGCATCTTCTGCAACTGCTGCTCTGAGGTGGTGATGCCTGGCAGCCAGACCAGCCAGTTCTCTCTAGGAATGCATGCTGCCTTCTGCGACCTGTTTATTAGGACAAAATCCTCTGTGAGCTCAGGTGGAGGGTTAAAGTGTTGCATTTACAGAAGTGAGTGAAATAAATATTTTTGGTGGTTTTCCCTCTTGACTCACGATTCACCTGTTAGCTGCTTTCCAATAGCAGGTTTTAGGGTTAGATTCACGGAAAGAGGAAAGGCTGTGAGGAAGAAAGCCAAGCCAGGCAGTGCTGGTGATTTGCCTTCCCTTTGAGCCACATTTTAGATGATGTGGGGGAATGGTGGTTGTGGTCCAAGACACAGCATCCTTTTGTGTGATTAATTACACTCAGAGCAGGAACCTTTAAACTCTTAAGGCTCTGTTCTTTCTGGTATCCAGCCGCAGCTCCTGGGGGCTTCAGGAGGGAACCTTGGGTGATAAAACTCTCCTTTTATTTTCTCTTACTGTATGTTCAGTTCTAAAAAAGGGAACTGTGTGAGGATTTAATCCGAGCTTCTTTTGAGGCTCTGCAAGATCAAAAATTCTGCCAGTTGTGCTAGAACAGGCAATTAAATCTTTTGGGGAAGATACTAAAAATGCCTGGTTGCAGAGCAGGCATGTGTGGAGGGAGGGCCAGCACACAGCTTTGGGCTTGAATCTGTTGTCCCAGAGAAAGCTGCATCTTCTGGGAAGAAGAGCAAGCCAAAGTCCAGAGCAGGAGAAACAGACACGGTTTTGTAGAGCGTCTTGATTTCATGCAGAGCAAAGAAACAAAGCTCAGGTTGTAACCCCTTTTCCTTTGGAAATCACTTTTTCCCTTTGAATTTAAGCATGGGGCAATGTATCTGCCCTGGCATGCTTCCCTGCATATCATGCAGGGGCAAAAACTCAAGGTGAAGAGCAAGGTGGTCATGGCAGCTGATGGACTATTTATACGGTAATAACTGTGTCTGTTGCTGACTCTATGAACCACATCCAACAGCATCTATTTCAGTGCCAAAGAGCCCTGACAGAGCACATTTTGATTAATAAATTATCCAGCACAAGGTGTGTGATGGGTTCCCCTTTCACATCTCATGAAAGTCACCCGCTCCAAGTTCAGTGGCTTAGCAAGCCCGTGCCTTTCGAGGATGCAGCTCCCTGATACAAATGGCTCTTCGTGTAGAGGACTGTGGGAAAATTCTCCTGCATGGGAGAATCAGCTTCCCCTGGCTGACAGGCAGCTCTTTGCTACAGCTGGGCAATAGCTGCATTTCTTCCTCCTAAGGATTTGAATGATGCTTAAAGGCCAAAGGGGTGGGAGGAAGGAGGAGACATCAATGTCTTCTTTTCTTTTTTCTTTTTTTCTCCCTGGGTTTGAGCCAGTGTTTTTAATGGCCTTTTTAAGCTGTGAGAGTGTTGGCTGAGGGCAATTAAACATTATGGCCCTCATCTATAAAACCCCTCGTTATGGCCATGTTTCTCCAAAACGATGCCTATACCACCACCCGTTCCTCAATGAGCCTGGAGAAACACTCAGAATGGGCTACTGTGATCCATCCCATTGCCCTTAACACAGCACTGTATTGGTCCCTGCCTTCCTGGTCCCCTGGCCAGACATGGTGTATGTAGCAGCTGCTGCTGCCCTTGTACTTGTATATGGACAGAGGAATGGGAAAGTTCTCCTACCTGTGTCATAACAAGAAGCTAGGCTTGTATGTCCAGAGCAAGCCTGTTCCTTGCCAGGTAAAAGCAACGAGTCTGTCAGAAATATACTCATATTGCTGTCCTAAAGTTGTTTTGTTCTCACTTTTCCCCTGTCTTTTTGAGTATTAAAAAACATTGTCTGCTTTGCTTTTCTTCTGTCTGTGCCCCCTTTTCCTGCTCAGCCTTTCCTTTGCCATCATTTAATTTCTTCCCTGTCTCTGATTCCTACCCTGGGTACTCTCTCCTGCTCCCTCCTGCTATCCCCAACTTTGTACCGTGTCTGGCTCCACAGGTTTGCAGTGGTAGCAGAGAGGTAGAAGTGGACCCTGCCTTCCTACAGGGTGTCCCTTTCTGGTGGATGCTACCTCCTAGGCAGCCTCACTTTTGTTTTCTGCTCCCTGCCCTGTTTTTCTTAAGGCCGTCTTTGCTTTCCCAGCACTTGAAAGCAGAACTCCTCCTTTGCTCTTGAAAGACCCATTTAGTCCTTAGCTTTGTCTGGTCCATGCAATGAAGCTGGATTGCCTGGTTCTCTGTAAACATGCCACGTCCTTGTCTGGATGGGGATGGAGGTAGAGGATAGATAAGCGTCTGTTTAGCAGAAACCAGAGCATGGGATCCCTTCTCAAACAGAGGCATGGAAATAAAGTCCTTAGTTTCCATCTAGGAATGCTTTGGTGGTTCAGACCAGACCTTATACTAGGTAAGAGATGGCTCAAGCAGGGAAATGTCCAGCAGCTGGTAACTCCTGAGCCAAGTGAGTGATTGTCTTATTGCCTGCTTGGTGTGGAGGAGAAGACTCTGTGTGACACAGCATGAGCACTGCTTGTGAGACACCATGCAAGGGGAACACAGGGGAGAGGGGGAACAAAGGGGGTACCTTCTTGAAGTCTACTTGTCTTCTCTGTTAGGTGTAGCCCCATGATAGTTTCTGTCCGTGTCATTAAAATAGTTTGCAAAGTGCAAACTTGGAGATGGAAATGTTTGTATTGTTCTGCATTCTCTGAGAAACAGGATTATCTGGGGATCTCAACTGGTGCAAAGGTACTCCATCTTCTCTGTGTTCTCCATCATGCATCTGTGCATTGTGGTATCACTTCAAAACCAGTAATGAGCAAAACAAGGTTTGCTCTGTTGACATGCCCAGCAGGCAGTGCTGGCCACAGGCCATGCAAGCTATTGGTGGGAGCATTGGGACAGCCTGATGAGAAGCTGGCTCAGTTCACAGCACCCACCTGCACCCACAGATGGTTGTGGGTGGCCAGCTGGGAGCTTGTGACCAGTGCAACTGGGAGCAGGATGAGCAAGCACTGGGAGAGATGGTTGAAAGCCTTAGCTAGTGAGGCTGTCTGCACTAGCAGCTGCAGATTAAGCTGTGCTTAACCCAGGCTTGCCTTTTCCTGGGTAGGGAAGGTGATGGAGAAATAATGGGAGAACCAGGGAGGGAAGAGAAATTAGACAGAGGTGGGGAGCATGAGAGTGCAGGGGGAGGGAAAGACACAATTGGTGATTTTTCCCCCAACTTTTTTTTTAGCCTTGCTCTGAGGAAATTGAAGACATGAGAAGATTAGAGATTTTTGCAAAGAAAGAGTCTCTGGGGAATGCGCATTGTTCAGCAGTGCAAGTACTTCAGCAGGGATCGCTGGTCAGAGGAATAATGAAGTGGTGGTTGGAGAAGCATTGTAGAGGAAATTATGAAAGGCTTCTGAGGGACAAGTTTAGAGACACCTTTTTCCCTTTTGAGGCTAATTTGCAAAGCTGGCAATTCTCTGCTAGCAGAAAGGCACCCCGGAGGGCATCAGATGCATATCTGCTGTCTCTGTTGTGGAGAGGCCGAGCTAGAGAAAAGGCTCTGATGTGTAGCCTGGGGAGGGTATTTGGGTCCCTAATTTATTCATTCATCCTTCAAAAAATTACTATGGTCAAATATGAAATGCATAACCATTCTTAGGACGCAGCAACTGGGAAGTGTTAAGAGGCAGCATGTCATTCCTCAGTGCTGTGTTTAGGCCTTTGTGTCATATTTCTGCCCTATTAACCTATTTCCACTAAAACCCATTGGTCTCTGCATTTACAGATTCTTGTTAACATTACACTTTGTATTAGGGAGACTGTACCAAGATTGCCCTGATGCATAAACTTTACCATGGCAACATGGCATCCTGGAGCATTTAAATGCCTTGCAGCATAATTCAGTGCATCTTGTGGAGTGTCCTCCAAAGCTAGTATCAGAAGAAGTCTCCTAAAGACACATAAATTCCAGAGCAAAGGTGGGAAGTCAAGATGAAATTGGGAATTGCCCAAGGAAGGAGACTAGAGATCTTCATGTATGGCAGAGAAAGATTAAAAAAAAAGCAAAGCTGCCACTTTTATTTTAAGTAGCTGTGCATCAGTTCACTAAGCTGGCTAGCAGTCAATGGGCCATTTCAAATGGGAGAGAAGACCAAGGACAGAAATGGGAGGCATTCAGCACGAGAGGAAGATGTAAAGGCTCGGTAATGTGGGAGAAAGGTGTTCTGGCACCTTGGGGTCTAGGTAAAAAAGGAGATGCTCGCAGCCAGCTTCTCATAAAGACCACAGTGGCTCCTGAGGCCAGGAGGGAGGGTGTCCTGGGTTCAGCTACAGCAGTCATTTTTTCTCCTTCTTAGTAGCTGGTGCAGGGCTGTGGTTTTGACTTTCAGCCTGGGAACAACACTGATAACACCGATGTTTTTAGTTGTTGCTGCTCAGTAATGTTTACTCTGAGCAAGGACTTTCTCAGTCTCATGCTCTGCCAGGGAGCAGGGGAAGCCGGGAGGAAGCAGAGGCAGGACACCTGACCCAAACTGGCCAAAGGGGTATTCCATACCACAGCACATCATGCCCAGTATAGAAACTGGGGGGAGTCACCCGGAAGGCCCAGATCGCTGCTCGGGTCGGGCTGGGTATTGGTTGGCGGGTGGTGAGCAATCGTATCCTCTCCCTTTATTTCCCTTATCATTATTATTAGTGGTAGCAGTAGTGGTTTGTATTATACCTTAGTTACTGAACTGCTGTTATCTCAACCCGTGGGAGTTACATTCTTTCAATTCTCC
>NW_009923369.1:68628-101870 GCF_000696875.1 Nestor notabilis
TGGGCGGAGGGGGAGGGTGGTGGGGGGGGGGTGAGCGAGCGGCTGCGTGGTTCCAAGTTGCCGGCTGGGCTTGAACCACGACAGAGGGGACGACTGGACTTGGAGGCTTTGGACATCCCGTGAAGGTTGCAGTTGTGGTTATATGGGGGATTGGAAGGGAGTGAGGTGGATGCTGCGTGATGGAAACATCTTTCTGCGACAGCAGATCTGTCTTAAAGCTCCCTTCCAGGGAAATGACAAATGTTGTGTGTGTTTCCTTCATGTTGAGATACATTGAGAAGACAAGGGTTTTTTTATTTTTGAGTGGGATGAATATAGAGTACCTGCAGGGTTTCCTTGCTCCCGTTTGGAGCTGGATCAGGGGTTTCTGTATACCTTGAGATGATGAGGGGAGTGGCATGGGTGACCATATGCCTGTGTATAACCTCCTTGGTCATCACTAATTCAACAGCCTCCTCTGGTATTGTGTCGGGCCTGGCATCAGGTGTCCCAGGCTCCACATACCAACTGCTTTCTTTTGTCTGGCTGACAGAGAGAGCACCTGGGACTGGCACAATAACATTCCCTGTGCAGGACGTTTGTCTTTTTAGCATCTGCTGGCTGTGAGACTCAAGTGTTGTTTTAATCATCTCAGGGTGCCTAAATCCAGAGGAGGAGTCAAGCTGAGGATAGGATGCTCAGTGGAAGCAGCACAGACCTCCATGGCACCTTGTCAGGTTGCTTGCATAAGGACCAGCATAGGGGCCAAATTTGGCTCAAGCAGAGGGCAACAAGGCAACTGCATGGGGTCAACACATCTGTCAAGAGTATAAGAGCAGGGCAAGTGCTTATAGTACTTTCCCTAATATTCTCCCTGGCTCAAATACATCCAGCTAAGAAAATTCCTGAACTGTATGTGGCTTTTCTGTTATTTCCTAGATGTTTTTTTCCTTTCATTAGCTCCTCAGTCTCTCCTTGAATATGTGTGGACTTTCATCATCCTCAGTATCCTCTGGCAAGAGGCCCCACAGTCAAACTACTGCTTGTTATGTGAAGTTGATAATTTTGAGCTTGGTCTGTCTGCATCTTTCTCTGATTAAGATGGACTGATGTCCCTTAACTCCTGTATTTTAAGAGAGAGGCCATGCCCACCTCAGGGATGTGGTGCCCTGCGAATGCAGACAGTTGTTCAGAGGGGAGTTCCTGGATTTGGCCCTAGTTTTGGCTGTGCTGTTGCATATTTTAATAACCAAACCCCCTCGAAATTCTTCATCTGTCTGCAGCATTCACAACATTATTGGCTGCTGGAGGGAAAGCACTGTTTTGAGCCCTGAGCTGGGGCAGGTGAGAGGAGGAGAGGACCATTATAGCCATGACATTTTAAAGCACATTGAGATAATGTGCAGGATTTGCAGAGACCAGCCTGTGCCCAGCTTGGAGCTCCTGGCGTGGCAACAGATCTGCTCTGTAAAACCTCTCAAGAACCAGGTCCAGCCATGCATGGAGATTGGCAGGGGAAGAGGCTTGTGTCCTCCCACTTCCCTCTCTGTTACCCACAGCACCATTTGGCATCAGCTGTACCAGCTGCTTCTGCTCACACTGCCTGTTACTTTCCTCAGGTAACACCAACAGCATCTTTGCACTGGACTACATCAGTGGAGCCTTAACCTTGAATGGGCCGCTGGACCGGGAAAACCCCTTCTATACCGCTGGATTCATCCTCACAGTGAAGGTGAGACCTCCTCCAGCTGGGAGGCAGACTGGCAGAGCAGGATGGGGAAGGCATCCTGCCTGGGGACAACTCCTTTGAGGCTGAGGCACAAAACTGGGACATGCTCCTGTGGGCATCTAGAGCCAGGATGTGTTATACCCTGGCCAAGCCAAGAGAGATGTTTGGCACAGCTGCCTTAGCCCAAAAATGCGGTTGCCTCTATATGGATGGATAAGGTAATTTTTGGTGCCCAGCTTAGTCTTCAACTAGATCTGCCTGTAGCTGTATCTGCTGGCAGCAGGCAGATGCCCTGGGATTGCAAATAGCATGAAACACCTGCATTCAGGCACCTGAATTGTGCCCACTGTGCCTATTTCCTTCCCAAATCCCTGCAAAAACAGTTGTATTTTGTCAAGTCAGTGGGCAGTGGTATAACAGGGCATCACCTGCACCTGCCCAGCACAGAAAGGCACAGCGAGGGAGTGATGCTGAAAGCTGCCTCAAGAAAAGGCTCTGGAGCATGGTCTTCCAGCCCTACCAGCCCCACCTGAGAGCGGCTCCACAGCTCTGCTCACAGCCCTGCAATCAATACCAAGCTGGACAGCTGGTTAGAAACACATTTCGCAGTATAGATTCTGCTGGGCTGGTGTGGGGAAAAATCAGCATTGTAGGAAGGGTCATTGATTGGGAGGGCAGCAGCCATCGAGTCAACACTCTCATTTTGGCAAGTGCAATGCTTTGTCGGGGGTGCAAATAGACAAGAAATTACCCATCTGGGTCCCAGGCACGGGTCATACTGTGGGTCTTTATGCACGTCTTTATGCACCCATCCCTGGTATGTCTTGGTTTGGGCTTTTATAGTATCGATTCAGTAGAAATGGAAAGAGGGAGGATTGTCTGGTTTTAATAGGGACAAAAATATCTGTTTAATTTTGGAAAGATTTGTGAACCTGAAAACTTGCCTGTTTTCCTGCCTGCATGATAATGGAGTTCCAACTATATTCTGTTGATCCAATAGATTTTTATTTCCTCTCCCCACAATCTTTGCATCCTCCTGCAAATGCCAACTCTCTGTGTCCTGCACTTGCAGGACCCAAAATGTTCTCCGCTGCTCTTGTCCTGGAGTACGCAGTGAAAATACAGCTGGATTGCTCCTTGTTCGGATCAGCCTGTTCTGCTGTTGTGTGCAGAAGCAGTGAATAGCAATGAGCCGTGTGGGTCGTGTTAGCGTTGCTTTTCTGTGCCCACAGCAAAGCAAGATTATCCAAAGGACAAGAGGAGGGACTCTGCTTGAAAAGGCTGATTCACAAGTCTTGCTTCTCTGGCAATAAAATATGCACTCTTTCCTTTTGGGAAAGCAAAATTAAAGTCTTTCTTAAGACAGAGGTGTGATCTGGAGTCATGACTCAGCTCTGTATTTAGACACATGTTGCCAAACCTATTTTAAGGTCTAAATCTTGTTTTCTTCTGTTGCCCTAGTATTCTCTCCCTTCAGTAGTACTATGGTAGGTTAGTTCCCTGCTCCTGGTTCCACCTCAGGAGACGGCAGAGGAGAAAACAGGAGTATTCTTTTCTCCATCGTGGTTTCCCTTATTTTGAGGACTGTCCCAAACATCTCAGGCATTTTTCCTTTTTTTTTTTTTTTTTTTTTGTTCAGATGCTTGGGGCAGGAGAATTGCCTACTCATCCCCTAGCGTGACTCTGAGATGTTGCATGATAGGGGCAAGGGGCAAGTGAGAACTTGGCCACAGCCATCTCAAGAGAAATGTTAAAACCCTGGGAAGGTTTGCAAGAGTACTATGGGTCTGAAACATGGATGATGGAAGAGCTGGGTCAACATCTATGTGTTAATGGGTCAGCACTGAGGAAAGTTGCTTAAGGTTAAGGGGCAATGGCAGAACCAAGCCATTGGTTCTGCATAATTCTGAGCACACTTCCTCGGCAAAGGGGAGGAAGCAAAAGCTGCAAGAGTCTCTAATCACTGCGTGCACACTTCCTATTACATTTATTGTTGAAAAATAAAGGCTGCCCTATTGTTTTCTCTCCTTGCAGGGGACAGAGCTGAATGATGACCGCACACCCTCCAATGCCACCGTCACCACCACCTTCAACATCCTAGTCATTGACATCAATGACAATGCACCTGAGTTCAACAGCTCTGAATACAGTGTGGCCATCCCAGAGCTGGCCCAGGTGGGCTTTGCCCTTCCCCTCTTCATCCAGGTGCAGGATAAAGATGAGGTGAGGTCACTTCTGTCCATCCTTTGTAGCATAGCACTCATGGTTTTTGGGGGTGCAGTGAAAGATAAGTCACTGATGAACTTGTGATGAGGTGCATGGTTATGTCCTGATAACCACTTTTTTAGCTCTTACTGCTGCCATTGCTCAGTATCCTGCATGCAGATAGACGCCCTTCCCAAAGAGCAGGCACAGCATGTGCTTTAGTGCAGTCAAGATTGCATGGTCACTGAAAACCAGAAAAAAGGATTGTGTGGGATGCTGATTCCTGCCTGCTTCTGAGGGCTCTTGTTGGGCAGTCCTTTGCCAGTCTGTTTTAGAAAGGGATAGGGTTTTCTGCTGGGCTCCCAGGGGACCTGACAGGGAGGGGAAAGAAGGGACCTCAGGCTCTCCGCCCTGGCAGGGATGAGTACTGCTGTGACCTGGGAAGAATCAAGAGATATCTGCTATCTTGGGGCTGGAGGAAGCGTGGGGGACACTGGGATAACAGTTCATCACTGCAAATGAGCCAGGAGCACTGGAGGCTTGTTCCTCCCTTGTGTTAAAGGAGCTCCTATTTGTTACACACTGGTCCATGCCATGAAGGGATTGCAGCATGTTTTCCAGCCTTGGGCTTGCAACCTTCAATTACTCTGATTATTTGACTTGTGCAGTTCACGTCTGGCTGCTTCTGTGTGCCAGCACCCTCCAACTCTTCCACACTGTGTGGTGTCTGCTTCAAACCAGTGCTGACACCACATGGTGGATTTTCTGAAATCCCTGAGAAAAGCTCTGGCTACAGGCTCATGCCATCCCTATTCCTTTTCAGGATGAGTGAGAGATATGGGGAGAGGGTTTGTCAGAACAAACGGCATCATCAGGATGTTTTCCTGATGCTTCAGGGAAACAATGTGATAGTACCAAGGAATATGAAACAGAATCTCTCTCCCCACCCCCCAAAATTCCAGTGGGTCAATTAAACTGTGCATCTTCTAAGACACCTTTGCTGGCTGAGATGATGGATTTGCTTTTCCCCAGTCCTGGGTGAAGTTCACCACATCTCATGAAGCCTCCCAAAAATGCCATTTTTTTCATGTGAAGTGATTATGACACAGAACTAATAACCTACTTGTGACATGATGTCATCATCCAGGAGTTATGAGTTCAGCCTGAAGAGGTGCAGATGAGGTATTAAGCAGATAAAGAGACTGTTTTTTCTTGAAAATGTCAATTGCTAATAAAGAAGATATGGATATGACAGATGCCTAGATAGTTTTTGAATAGAGCCGCTGTCGTGCTTTCTGAGAGATGTCAGCAGATCTGTTCTTGAAGGGCATTGTAACACTTCTGTTTGCGCCAGAAGTATGAAGGATCTGTCACTATTTCTGGTTAAAAGCTCATTTTACTGGAGTGACTCCCATTCAAGAATTCACTTTTCAGCCTTGCTAATTTTAAAATGAGAGAATAAAAAATAGCCTTGCTTTCCCGATCACACCACCAAAAAATAGGCTCATTCTTTTGATGTATTTCTTTAACTTCCTGAGATTTCCCCAAAAGAATTGGCTGAGATTTTTAAAACAGCTAAAAGAGGACCTCGTGCTAAGGGAGTCTGAAGGGGTTTTACTGTATATGTCTTTGGAGACCGTCATATTAGCATGGATTCATACAACCATAGCATTATTTTCACTGATAAGAAGCACAGGAGACCTGATGTCTTGAAGTATCTGGAGGGAGGAAAGTTATAAGCAACTGTTTATTGGGTTTTTTTTCCTGCAGTGGATCTTTATTATTTCCTCTTGTGGATGCTTGCAACAGGATAAACCATCAAGGTAGCACTTTGGGCAGGGGGGTGGGTTGGGGAAATAGGGACAGCCTACCCAGGTTGTGAAAAAGATGTATAAGAGACAGGAGTGGATCTGCATCTGCAGCCAGGTAGTGCTTCCCAGGTAGTGTATTTACAGAAGTCCAAGACCACCAGACTTTCAGTAAAAATTTACAGAAGAGCAAGAGAGTTGCTTTACAGTGACATTTTGGCTGCTCAAGTACCACATGAGAATTGCAAGGCTTTTACAAACCATCTGGATTCAAGGTAGGCGAGATGCTGTCATTTTCTCTCAATCTTCTGTGGGTGCAGGGGTAGAGGGATGGGACAGCGAGGACTTCAGGCAGGGATGTGACTGAGGACATGACTGACAGAGCTATTTTGTCAGCATGGCCTTCATGCTGGAGATGACATGATTCATTTGTGTAAGGGGCAAAGGAAAACAAGAAGAGCATTACATATGTCTTCAGGGAGAGCAGCTAAATAAATAAATGAGAACAGATGGATAGACACACATGAAATCAAAGCTAGAGTCTTCAGGAAGATCATTTTGCTTATGTTTTGAATCCTGCCTCCCAACCCATGTCTTTAAGTTCTATGAGAGCCCTTGGCAGGTTGGTTTCTTTCTTGAGCCAAGCCATCCAGCCTTATTCTGGCCCCTACAGCAAATTTTGACACTGTTCCTTCAGCTTGTTGAGGTCCTACTTGGATGGTGCAGCCCATGCCTGAACCTTGTCCCACCTACAGGTTCTATATGGTTGGGTGTCTTTGGGGGACCTGCCTGCCATTGCAACCTGGTTGTGTCTTTATACAGCAGGGGAAAAGGGTGTTGTATGAGTCTTGCCCTTAAAACACACTGTGTGGGCCATTAAATAAGAAGGAGTTTTGTAACCAGGCCTACAAGACTTTCTTTCTTTCTTCTGGTGTGTTTTGCACAAAATTAAATGATTGGTTTTTGAATGAGATAGATTAAACGATTCATCTAAGCACTTAAAAATGTATTTACGTTGCACACAAGACCACACTTGAAAGTATGTGCTTGAATTCACCTCGGTATTTAAGTGCCTTTCTGAAGCCTGGCTGGCATTAATGTCTCAGGTGCCTAAGTGGAGTGCCTGCAAGAAGAAACCCATTCCTCTGAGTCTGTCCCTTGCAGACAGCTGCTGTCCCTCAAACGTGGTCATGGTCTTGCTCCTAGAGGAGCTGGCTGGGGGTGCAGGGTGGGACGGGGAGCACCCAGGTTGAGTAAGGTCGATGACCCCAGACATGGATTTGGGGTGCAGTCAAGAGGTGTTCAACCAGGTGTGCTGGTTTTGGGTTTTGCATTCTCTACAGCTTATTGAAAACATTTGAACACAGGAGAAAGTAGTACACAGGGTTTGCACAGGGTTTTGGACCCGGCATTTTATGAATCAAGAAAAAAAGCATTAACCTCCCTGCAGCTGAATTTCACTCTCTGTCAGATAGATGGCAAACCACTTGAATACCTTTCCAAAGCTGTCTGAAGGCCATTTATGAAAATGTTTCCCACTATTTAGACTGAGCCTATACTCAATTGGACACCACAGAAACCCAGTATGTATATGCACTCTCAGAGTGGGGTTGGATTCTCCTCTCATTCACGTTGCGATAGATCAGCAGAGAAGAATAAATCCTGTGTGTAAGATGGAAGATTAAAGCCTTGAATCCATTTCTGCAGTAAGGTTTGTTTCCAGATTGAGTGCAAGAGTCCCGACCAGTGGAATGTTTGCGTTAATTCAGAGGACTGGTAAGCTCAGGCTCATCTACTCCAAGGCAGGCTTAGGTGAGGGGCATGGGTATCCTTTCTGGATATGCTGGTATTTTACAGCCTGGTGGCCTGACGAAGTATTTTAGGGCAAAGGCAAGGGTTTGGCCATGCAGGAAAAGGATCAGGGCATCCTTCAGGGTATTCCCTATTTGAGCTTCCTATTGCTGCAAGATCCACAGGGGTATATTAAGAGAAACAGCAGCATAGTTTCCCAGTGCACGCCAGAGAAGCCAACTCTTCTACCGTGGCTTTCACTTGATTTTCCCTGATGCGGTTGACTGAAGAGGAAGAAAAGGGCAGAGGCTGTATAAAGCACAAGTATGATGGTCTGACATTTTAAAATAATTTTGAAACAATTCTCCAAAATAAGCATATGGAGGAAGATAAATGGGGAATTTAAAGAAAGAAAATCCAGGCCATCGGAAAACAGAGTATTTGTTGCATAAAACTGCATCAGAGACTTGCATAGGGATATCGTATGTGCCCATGTGTATGCAGGTGCAATATATGAATCATCCATAGCATATATATGCATATGACAGACACGTGCACTATAAATATGATCTACACAGCAAGGAACTGTAAAGGGGAATTGACGGCACTCAAGTATTCTCTCCCAAAAGTGCCAGCTGCCAGTCGGGCTGAATTAGATTTCACAGGGGTTTTTGCAATACATGGAATTCACCAGCAAATTACCCTTAAAGAGGGAAAATCAATCATTTGGAGCAGAGATAAGCTGAAGGCAAGGCAGCCTCGGATTGATCCCGTCTGTGCAGGCGTGTGTGGAATTCAGCAGATAACCTGGGGAGAGTGGGGAAGGAGAAAACTCCTCGAGGAGGGGGGAGTGGGCAAGAACTGACACTTTAGGATGGACAGGCAGGAGAAAAGGGCTGCCAGTGAAGGAAGGAGAATCAGAATGGCTGGGGAGCATTTTGCTCCAGGCATCCTGTATCATCCACAACCTCAGTGAGGTCCTTAGGGATGCGGAGGACAAGGGCTTGTGCCCAGTGAGCCCTCGATAGGATTATTGACGCTGTTGCGCTTGGTTGCTGGGTGGGCAATGGGTGCTGTGCGAGCAATGGGTGCTGGGAGTCTGAGCTGGCTGGCTGGGCAGCAGGAGAGAGGCAGGCAACTCTACAGAGGCTATTCAAAGCACTTGAGTTAAATGCTTTAAAGTGGGTGGAGAGAATAGCCCTCTTTATGCCTTGTGTTTTCAAAGGAAGGATTAAGCATTATTTGTCTCTGACTAGCTAGAACCCCAGGCTAAGGTATCCAAGCCATACAAAGAGGCACTAATTGCTTTTAAAAAAACACCACACAACTCTTTTTCACCTCTTCCTTCTCTAGCACTCCTGAATTCTTAGCACTTTTCCTTAGCAAACTTGCCAGAATGAGGGGTATTAAACGCTCCTCGGCTTTTTGCAGATACTAGCCCTTGCCTCGAAAGTGGCTGGGAGGAAAGCTGGAGTTACACTGGGGTTTGTGCTTCAGAAAGGCAGGCTCTCTGTTTTGGAAAAGTAAGCTGTACCTGAGCTATGGTGAAGGGAGCCAAAGGCAGCCCTCTACAGAGCCACTACGAAGACAACTGGGGATCCCAGGCTGCTTTTCCCAAACCCAGCTCACTTTGTGCTGAAAATTATTGCAGGCCACCAACCTGTGCACCTTGATGATTTCAGGGGGTGGTATGGTTCAGGAGGGATTGTTTCCTTGTCTAGAGGTTTGGTTTTTTTACTTTCATTTTTTGTGTAACCATTGGTAAGTGATGCTAAATGCTCACTTTGACTGGTGGAAGGTTGAATAATTTCCCCCATGTGCACTCCCATGAGGAAGGGACTGGGTGGGAGCAGAGGCGATGGAAGAAGCCAGTGGACGATGCTAGGTAAAAAAGCAGGGGTGAAGCTTATGATCAATCCTCAGTCAAAGATGGAACAGCTGATGTGGTTGTTTCTGGCCTCCTGATTTGAGAAGGGGCTCCCTGATTTGTTGTGAACCCTGTGAGAGCACCTTGCAGGTTGTGAGCGCAGACTTCTGGCCATGGTCCATGGGAGGTGCATGAGCAGGTCCCATGTAAGTGCCTGGGAACTCTAAAAGGACACGCTTAGCCAGCTCGTGGCATGTCACAGTCTCACACCTGAGCTTCTGCCCTTGCCTGACAGTCTGTGCTATGCTGGCTGTGCCCAAGGATGGCATTCCCTCTGCCCCAGTCCCCTGGAATTTAAGAGGGATATTGGGCACATGGGGCTGGCAAACAGGTCCCTCACGAATTGTTCAAATATGAAGCATTTGGGGTAGATTAGTCAGTGGTCACTTTTTTGGAAGTTGGCTATCTGCATGAGGTTGATCCTGGCACTGTGGCATCGTGCAGCATCATGTCCCAGCAGCAGGGACATGGTGCAGCTCCTATTATACGCTCCAAGGAATACACATGCGAAGAACAAAGTAATAATTATGCCTAACTGAAGGTACGATTGTCTTTTAGCTGAATTGACATGAAATTTCCATCAGTTGCAGCGCTGGTGATGGCTGGGAGGAGGCTTGATTGCTGGGAAGGAGGCAGCAGGCAGCAGCCTCAAGCCACAATGAGTGCTGGCCCTGTGCACTGGCACAAGATGAGACGAACCAGAAACATGAGGCTGTGTCCCGGCTTTGTGCAATAGCAAAGTTCCCTCCGAAGCCTGTTTCTTTATGACTCAATTTGTTTCAGATGGAGGGCACATGCAGACGGGTTTATTATTGTAGGGTTGCTAAGCTTTGTCAGGCTGCTCATTAATTTATGCCTCTGAAGGAAGGTAAAGGAGATGATTTGTTTTCAGTGACGTGGAAAAAACTCGAGCAGTACAGGAGCTGGTGGGTAAGGGGTTGGAGGGAGCAAACAAGCAGGTAAAGAAGGTTGTGCATCGATAGCACACCCATGCATCCCACGCTAATCCTCAGCACCACAATGAGATGCTGCTCTACTGTAAGCCCACCACTGCACACCAGGACCTTTGTGAGCCCAGGGAGACAGCACTTGTTTTTCATATTCACAAACATGTTTCAGATCCGCTGTTTGCTCTGGGTGGCAGAAGCAGGTAGGAAGGGGTGAGGAAAATGTAAGTAGCTCCCCGTGGCTTCCTCTGGAGCAGGGGGTACTAGCTGTGAGCTGGGCTGTGCCAGCGCCTTCTGCTGGGCAGCTGATAACAACTTGAATATTTAGATTTGCTTTCAGCCATCCACAGGGGGCTCGCAGTCTCCGGGAACCAGGAGCAAAGAAAGCAGCATGGGGGCAGAAACAAAAAAATAAATAGCTGAATAAATATATAAATGGCAACTTGCAGCAGCTCTCCCAAAAGGCAGATGTATTCCCCTTCTCCAGACCTCACATGGGGAGACTGAGGCACTCGAGGGGCTGCTAATTAGGGATGGTGGGTATCTGGAGACTGATCTCCTTCCCCAGCTGAAGGGGAATTAATCTACCCAGCTCCTTTCCCGCAAATACTTGGATTTTTTTTGATGTTTCAACTTTTATCTCATGCCTCCAACAAAGTCGCTTCTCTCCAGCTTCCAAGAAAATCACTTGCGTTTCACCACCACGGAAGGTGCTTTTGTGTACTGCAGGGTGGGTACTGGCCCCTGGGAGTCACCGAGGGCTCAGCAAAAGAGCTGGGCAGAAATTCCTCAATGGAACAGCTTTTTGTCACTGTTGGAAAATGGTTCTTTGTTATAAATTGGCATCTTAAGGACAGGGTAAGAAATAATGGCTGGGGGAGTGATTCCTTCCTCCTGCTGTTCTCTGTACACTCTGCTCCCTCCCTCCCTCCCTCCCAGGCTCTGTACCAGTGCAATGCCTTACTTATGCCAGGGCTGAGTACTTCCATTTGTCAGCAAAACATCTTTTGGAAGGAGCTTTTGGAAGCCTGCCCTGAGATGGGTCAGCTTTATTCCCCTGGAGGGATGTTCACTCCCCTGTTGTGCACCAGTTGAGCACTGCTGTGCTCCTGGGCAGTGGGTGCCCTTGGGGCTGGCTCCTGCTGTGTGGCTCTGCTGGAATGCTCAGCTTGCACCCTGCTCTGGGGGCTGCTGAGTAGTGTAAGGAGGAGGGCAAGAAAGGATTCTGCCCATGTCCCTGGCTCTCGGTCGTCACACTTAGCCAGCTTTTGCTATTAGTGCCCCTTCGTGCATTTAATTGGCCCCTTTTTCTGATAGGAAGGAGGTCATTCAGGGAAAATTGGAAACTCAGCTCTGGCAGCTTTTGAACTTGCTTTTCACATGCTCTGGTGGGCTGTGCTTTGGGAAGAGGTTCCATGCCCAGAGCAAGGGTCCTTAAAGTGCTGGTTTTGATATGTTGGTGGTCCCACTGCTTTGCTGGCCAGGTCTTGGGAGAGGAGGAGCTTTCCAGTTCCCAGTTTGAGCTGTCTTACTGGAAATAGTTCTTTGACTGCGAGAGGCACTCACACTGTGCCCCCCAGCACAAGGCAATGAAATCCCAGTGTGTGATACCCTGTGCAATGTGTGGATCTTGAAACAGCAAAAGAGATTTTCCCTCCAGCTGTGTGCTGTGCAGGTTCAACCCAGGGATGCATTCTTTTCATGTGCACATGGATTTTGTATAAAATGGGTGCACATGAAAAGAAGATTTATAGAAATCACATGCATTGTACACCCAGTAAGCATAATAAAATGCAACAAAGAGTGTTTAAGATCGGTGCTGAACCCTATGGTTCAGTTAACCAAAATCAAACAGAGAAACACTCCTCTGCATCTCTGGTAATTGCATTTTTACATGTCTGAAGGCAAAAGGCTGTGGCCAAGCTGCTGGCACTGGCAGGGATACAGCCGATACATAGGCTTTGCAGTCAGGTTGGTGCTTTTGTCCTGTGCTTTCCCCAGGGCAGGCCCCAGGTGCCTGCAGCCTTACCCTGCAGATGGACCAGTTCCTCTCTCCTTTGCCATCGTCAACCTTCCTCTCTTCCTTCCCAGGGACCCAACAGTGTTTTTGAGGTTTACCTGGTGGGCAACAACTCCAACCACTTCATCATCTCACCAACCTCCATCCAGGGGAAGGCAGACATCCGCGTCCGTGTGGCAGTGCCGCTGGACTTTGAGACCATTCCTCGCTATGAATTTTCGGTAAGGTTGCACCCCTGTGCTCTATGGGATGTCCATGTTTTTAAGAATGACCATTAACCAGGCTTCTCTCTCACTCTCTCTAATCCACACTATGAAACTTTGGAGCATTACAAAATGGCCAAAAAATTGAAATACTAATAAAACACTCAGCTGTAAGAGCTTAAGCAGAGCGTGCTGCCCTTTGCTATGTCACAAAGCATAAAAGCTATATAGAGCATAAACCTTTAGGTGCATCTATCAGACACCAAAGCTCTCCCCAGCCTCCTGCTCCAGCTTTGCCCCACTCTCTGCCTGAGCTATAAATTCACAAGGAAGGCAAAGATGGTTTATACCATATCAGTGATGTCAGTCCTGACGGAGGGGCTTTCATACCACTGGTGGAGAAAGATGAGCAAAAGCTTTCCTACCCTTTCTTCAGGCTGTGGTGGGGTGGCAGGTCCTGGTTCCCCAGGCAGAGCTGAGCAGCTCCCAGGGAAGAGGCCCTCTTTTGAGCATCTATGCTTTGGTGGTTGGCACTGAGGTGGCTAATCTAGTGAGGGAGCTCAGTTGAGCATTGTTTTCTCCACTGAAGAAGAAAAGATAACTCTCACAAGCATTGCACACAGTGTCTCCAACCCTCCCCTTTGCTTTCTGTCTCTGCCCAGCTCTTTGCAAATGAGAGCGTTCCAGATCACGTTGGCTTTGCACGCGTGAAGATTAACCTCATCAATGAGAATGACAACCGCCCCATTTTCAGCAAGGCCCTGTACAATGTAAGCCTCTTTGAGAACACCACCGTGGGCACCACTGTCCTCCAGGTCCATGTGAGTAGGAGCATCCTGGCTCTCTCTGCAAAGTCCTTGGCATGCATGTGGTTTCATGGTGCCCATCTCCAAGGGGTGGGCTGGGGAGCCTGGTAAGGGAGTGATGGGAGATACTGGCAGTGGGGTGAGGTACAGCCCTCCCATGCGCTTTTGGAGCAGATGTCTTGACCTTCGCTGGTCTCTATGTATGTGGTTCCCACCACACCAGAAACTGAAGATGATTCCTGCACTGAAACGTCTCATCTGCAGACAGCAGCTTGTTGTGCAGATACTGATCCTAATAGTCATGGTCTTGCTTCTCCCTCCTCCTCACTGCATGGGATCCAACAAGTATTTCAGTTGTGTAAATGGCTTGTGTCCCATCACATACTCACTGTCTCTCCCTGCCTCATCTTTTTATGGGAAGAGATGCTGTGGTACCTACTGAACTTGGTTACTTCATCAGTGAGAGCAAATGCCCAACATTTATGTTTCAGTGTGGGTTTTCCAAACTGACCTGTTTGGAAGCATCATCTTCCTCAACGAAATTGAGGTCATTTGAGCCAAAAAAAGGTTGAAGGATGGTAAAAGAGGACAATTACTGTACTTAGCAGAGCATGGTATTAAATGGCTGAAAGCAGAATGGTAGTGCAGCAGACAGAGGTGGTAATGATCAAGGAGTGTTTCTGTAGGCCTCGTTCCTCCTGTGTGGGTTGGTGGAAGCACCCAAAATCCCTGACAAGAAGGTATGTTTCCAGGGGTGTGAAGGCAACGTCAGTCAAGGTCAGTGCCAGTGTGGGGCACAGAAAGAACCAGAACGAATCCCTGTGCTGAAGAGTAGCAATAGGAAACAAAGCTCCTTTGGGACAGGAAGTATCAAGGTGCAATGCATCAAAACCCCTGATAGGCTTCGGGTGTGTTACTACTGCTATGGTTTGTCATACATGAATTTGCTTGGTTTCTTCTCTGGCTGCCCTCCTGTCTCCCCCATGCTCCCCACTATCCCAGGACAAAGCCCCTGGCGGCCCATTGGCACAGACATGCCAATCCAAAGAATAAAAGCCCTGACAAAAGAGTTGGGTGTATGCGCCTGTGCATAAGTGTGTTTACTTTACAAACAGATGGTGTGAAACTATAGAGCCCCTGAGATGTTCCCATCTGACAGTTATTAATATTTCAAGCAGATGTTTAGTTAGTCAGGCCGTCAGACACTAAACAATGAGATTGTTACTGCGTCTTCTCTTTCCCCAACTTCCAGCTATGCCAGCATTTCAGAGTGAACACAAAATGCCAGGAGTTGAATCTTCTATGATAAATCAGAATGGAGGCAATTAGCACTGAAATCCAGATTGCCCTCCCAGCTGATCCCAAACTTTTAACAACCCTCATAAAGTACCAGCTCCTCCTGCTGCTGGTGCTGCTTGACTTCGAAACACAACCCTCTGCTTGCTTCCAAGGCACTGCCCTTCTGCGTGGTGCCTCTCCAACTGTTCCAAGTGCTGCACACAGAAAGTCTGCTTTCCTTGCTAATAAATTCCTCCTTTTCTTTTTTTTTTTTTCTTCTTTTCCTCTTGCCTGGGAGCTCCTTATGGGTATTCACCCACAGCAGTTAGGGATCCCAGTGCTGAAAAAAATGCCCCTTTGTACAAGTAAGTGCAGGTTTTGAGCCATGTGTTTTGAGGGGCAATGGATTTCCAGGGTTCTAAGGACAAATCAGGAGGCTTATGAGATCAGGATCAACAGGGGAGTATGTGGGCTGGGCAAGCGGTCGCCAAAGGATGGGAGAAGGCCTCCTGCCAGCCACTGCTGGAAATGGCTGAGCACAGCTGGCAGGGCAGAGCAGTGCCTGAAGCTCCTTCCCAGCAGGGAAGCAAGCAGTTAAAAACCACGGGGGCCAAGGCAAATGGAGGTTGCTGGGGAAGTTGTTCCCAGCAGCCCAGGAGACCCTGGGCTTGGTTACCCACCTTCCAGCAAGCACTTCCCTGCTAGCCCCCCTTGGCTGTGTGTGGTTGGGGGGTGTAGGTGAGGGGAAGGGGTTTCCCTGACCTGGGAAGAGCTGCAATCCTGCCCTGCCAAGCACACTACTCATTGCCACCCTTTCCCCACTGCCCTTTGCTTGGCCAGCTGAAAATGGAAAGGTAAAAAACAGAGCAAGCAGACTTCATTTGCAGTGACAAACGGCCATTCACCTCTGCAGCATTTCAGCTCCTAATGCCAGTGACAGCAGAGAAACATTGCCTGCTACATGTATAAATCAACTGTAAAACAACCCAAAGTACAGGCATCCAGTAGGGACACAGTGCCACTGCCTGCTTTCTGGTGTCTGCCTCTTTCCCTTTGCCCAGAGATGCCCTCTTACACACTCCTGTGCCTTCCTAGGCAGATCTCAGTTACTTCCCTAGCACGACGCAGCCTTTTCTGCCCTCTAAGATTTTGTTTGTCTGCTCTTTGTTCTTTATTTTGCATTCCCTCCATTTCCTGTCTGTCCATTCATCCATCCCTTCATCCATCTGTTTAATTCTGTCCATGAAAGGCATTTATCATATACATTTTGCAGTCATTTGCTTGCATGAGAACATCTGGAGAGTCCAGGCTGCACAGGAACAGCTCTTGCCCTGGGCAGGGAGCCTGCAATATACCTGAAGGCAGCCTTCCTGCCTCCGTGCTCTATATCCATGTGATAAGCCCCTTAGGCCAGAGATTTCCTCTGTTTGCTTTTGCAGAGACCAGCATGAAGAGGTCCTTACTCAAAGCTTCCAGGTTACTGTTACATGCATCATTGCAGTTTGGAGTTAGGCATACAGTGCAACCCAATAGCTGAGCAGAGGGGTGAGCAGGCTGCCCAGGGATCTGTAGTAGTTAGTGGCCTCTCCCCATGTGAACTTCTCTTTTCCCCTGCCGCAGGCCCTGCTGTGCATGAGAAAGCCAGGCTGGAGAGGCCACACAGTGGCACGTTCCTTCAGTGAGGCTGGGGTGAAGCAGGGAGGTGGCCAGAGCTCAGCCTGAAGATATGGGCAAGTTCTGCCCCAGCTACCAACAGATATTGAAATATATATTTTTTTTTTCTGAAACAACTGGCCATGAAGCCTTTTAATAACACAACAGAAAAGGTCAGAGAAAGAATTTCACACTTCTTGAGCAAGCAGTCAGCCAGTATAACTTCATGCCTTCCAGAACGAGAGACACCTAGAGCATATACTGCACCCTAAATTAACTGGGGCTCTGATACCCCCAGCCAAGTGCTGCCTGGGCAGTTGGTGGCTTTTGATGGGTGCTGTGGGCTGGAAAGCTGTGCTCTGGAGAGGTTTGTTGAGGAAGGGTGCCAGCTCCACATGGTACAGAGGGCTTGAGGATGTGATAGGAAGCCCTAGGGAATGATGGTGCTAGGGTGGATGAATTGCCATGTTCAGCTGTAGCCATGATCAGTATCTGTGATGGGCTTAGCATACATCTGCCAAAATAGGTCCCAGCAATAGGTTTTCTCCTGGGGTTTGAGGAGCAGGAGAAAGGAGGGTATCTCCAGCCCTGCCTCTCCCAGTTGATAAGCCCAGTAGCTGGAGGAGAGGATGAGTTGCTAGAGGTAGAGTCGCATCCACGAATCTCAGACCAGACAGAGGATAAATCTGTTGCAGAGGGACAAACCAATGGGCAGATAAAGGAGGAAGAGATAAAAGGGCATGGTCTGACATCCATGCCTCTATGAGCATCAGTACAAGTCTTGAGGGAACAGGGATGGTATGAATAGTGATATTGTCAGAGCAAACCCGTGCTACAGGGGAATAGCAACTCTGTGGAAGCAGGGAATGATGGGAAAGGGAGATCCAGGAAGGAATGCCCTCTGCTTTGGGAGAGAGTGCTGGGCAAGTGCTGAGGTCTGGGACTAGGGAAGACCTAGTGGGGCCAGTCCATTAGTTCTATTTGAGTCCAGAGGCAGCAGAAGCCCTCAGGTATGTGCCCCTGTACTGCTGCTACTCCTTCATGTTCCAAGCTGCCTCACTGCCAGCAGCAGGGAGTAGTATTGTGGCTTCACAATCAGCTGAGACAGGAGCAGAAAGAAGAGTCTCGGGATCCCATGCCCAATGGCTGTGAAGAGGTCTGAAGCTGGTCAGGCATCAGATCTAGCTGCTCAGGTCTCTGCTCCTTCCTTCCCCAGGTGTGAAGGGTTTGACAGTGGTCCCAGAGCCTCACATCCCATTAGCTGTGATGGGGCTCCCATGAGGAGCTCTTCTGTGACCTGGGGAGGAGCAGAGGCATTGGCACTAGATAAAGCTTTTAGCTGGGAAACTTTTTTGGGTGGAAAAAGCTATGAAAACATGGCATTGCTTCTGGGGTCACCATGGCCCAGCCCAGCTTCCAGCAAGCTCCCCTCAGCAGGGAGAGAAGATGGAAGGTTCAGTCTAACATTCCCTCTTGTTATTCTCTCTTGTGCCTTTTCTGGCACCAGTCATGCTCCTCACGTGTGGTGGAGGATGCTTGGCTGGGAAAAGCAGGGAAGGTGCAAGCATGTGTTCACGCTTGTCACGCTGAGCCTGTGGCGTGTGTGACCCTGTGCCTTGCCACCTTGCAAGGCTGCAGGGTCCAAGTGCTGTAATGGATGGAGCAGAGAGCACAGCATCCCTCCAAACTTGTCTTTGGACACTGCTGCTTTGACAGCAGCTGCCATGAGTCAGTGTGGTGCCGACTTCCCAAAAGCCAGGGACCTGCACGGCGGTGTAGGTCTATGCATTGTTCTCCCTTGGTGGTGTATTTGCTAAACCTGGATGAATGGGGAAGGGGCCGAAGACAACCCAGCAGGAGGTATGAATTAAGGGGCAGGAGGTCTCCTTAAGCTCCTCAATACACTACAGAGCTGCACAGCAAAGTCCTCCTGAAAACCTCTGATAACCAAAATCATTAAAGCCTAAACAAACCAAGAGTAACTTGTTTTTAACACAACAATGCACTTGATTTGCCTTGAAGGGTCTGGAGAAAAATTGTTCTCCAGGGATGTGTGGAAAGTAATCCTCCGCTATGATCCCTCCTCTTTGCTCTATTTGCTGTGGTCTGGCTTGGCTGTGCAGGCTAGGATCTGTAGCTGCAGGCTCTGTCAATTGGCTGGCAAGCAGCAGCCAGCTGGGGAGGCTGCTGGTGGCCCCCTCCCTGCCCAGGCTCCCTGGCAAAAGGCTGGGATGAAAAGGGGAAAGGAGGAGGGATGAGTTTGCAGGGAGTACATTACCTGGCTGCCCACCTTCAACCCCCACACAAGCATCTCCCAGCAGAGGTATTAACCCCTGTGGTTCCCAGTGCTCTCCTGGTGCTTCTCCTTACTCAGGCCAGGTCAGACAATGCAGCCACCCATTCAGAAACCCCTCTGACACAGACCAGATGAGCCATGCTTATGAAAATGATGTCAACACCTCCCTGGGATGGTCGTGTAGTGATTTATCCCAAATCCTTGTTGAGTTAGTGACTGCCTTCTTCCTGCGACCTTAACCTCCCACATCCTTGCAAGGTTATGCTCTTTGCCTTGCCTTGGTGTCCTCCTTACCCAGAAATACCTCTAGTCTGGGATGATGCTGAGCTTTTCCCCATGACAACCATCCTCAAGAAGTCTGAAGGTGATGCTGGGACTTTTCAGAGCTTTGAAATGTTTGCCCTATACACAACATTTCCAGGCAAGCCTGCTGGTGTGCTTTCCGGAGTTATCTTTTGCAGACCCTCAGGAATAGTCTGAGCATCTCCAGCAGTCCACAGACCTCAGACTATAAACTATGGTGCCCAATTCAACCATCAGACATCATTTTCAGTGTGAGAATGATTTTCTGTACTTTGTGGTATGCAGCAAGGTGGGTAAAATAAGCACCATGTTCCCTCGGGACTTGATAACCCGCATCTGTAAGACAGTCTTGTGCTTTAAAAAACACCACATTCCCTTTTTTGTTTTTTTGAGTTTCAAATTATAATTTTCAGATTATTTTATAGAGGGAGGAAATGAAGGTTCCTTGGTCATTTTTGCAAATGCCTTAGCCTATGTATTTTTATACGTGTGTGTGTGTATTATTTTTTGTATATATATATGTATGTACGTGTATTCTGGTTCACATTCTTCCTGGATAGTCCCTTTCTGCTACACCCTATGGGTTGTCCCCAACCTTATCATCATCCCCAATACATCCATTCACCTGGACTTCTGTCTTCTCCTTGGCACTGCACTTCCTCGGGAGAAGCCTTGTTAGTAAGAGCCTAATGAAGTAAATGCACTAATTAACCTTCCATTACTCTCCTCATTAAGGCAACCTTTAATTTGGTTGGCAAAGTTTCTCTCCTTTACCAGCCAGCTGTCAGTTTTCTTCTGCTTCTTCGATCTCTCTTTGGCCTCACATTGAGGATGGGAAAATCAGTCCCAGTCTGATTTTCTTCCCCCTTCTTTCCAGCCAGCTGTAAATGCCAGTCAACAAGAAAGGAATAATGTAGTTTTCCCACCCTGGGCAGGAGAGTTGCAGACATCAATAAGCACCTATTTAAAATGCAAATTGCTTTCTCAATGAGCCATCAGCCTGCACTGGTGCAAGTTTGGTGGGCAGCACAGGAATACTATGGTTCATGGGCTTCCACATCCTGGCCTGGAGCTTTGCAGTGGTTCTAGGGCAGCTTTTGGGTGCCTGGGAGGGCTGCATCCCTCTGGGTTTGTCCAACTCCAAGTGCATGTGGCTGACACAGGTGAGATGGGGCTTTACAAACCTGGGAGGTTTCCTCTGGTTGCCTGTTGGAGCCTTCAGGTCTCACCCCACCCTGCGCCCTTCCATCTCTTTGGTCAGAGGCACCCGCTATCCCCCAACATCTGTGTAGCTGGTGCTGTCTTTCGTTTCTAGATGATCTCCAAAGGTTTTCTTACCCCTTCTTTTTCTTGGTGAAAAAGCGAATGCAGGGGGCAGGAACAGTCTGACATAAAAGGCAATAGTTGTGGAGGCTACAGCTACTGAGTGGAAAAGCTGGGTGTAGCTTTGAGCTGCTGGTGGGTGACCCCAAGTTGTATTTCTGTCCCACGTGGTGATGGTGACTCTGTGGACCAGCCTTGAGGGAAAGCTTACATTGGTTCCAATTTTGGGAAGGTTGCATGGAGTAAGGACCATAGCCAATTAGAGCAGGGAGCGAGGTGGGGAAATACATTGCAAATCAATGGATGGATGAAAAGGCTTCCAGGGATGACCATGCTTTCAGCTTCTGCAGGGAATCAGCTGGGAGATAAAACATCCCCTGTCCCATCCATGGCACCTGGCATGCTCTCCCAGCATCAGGACCAGATTGTGGTGCAGCCTATCATCTTATGGGGCATTGGTGGTCAGTAGGACAGCATTCCTGGATGTTGCCATGAGGAAACCACAGAGCTTCTCAACCTCTTCCAGTTGACTAATGCTCTAAATTTACTTAGGGGGTTGAGTTTGTGTCATGCCTACTGCACCTATGTTAGAAGCAGCTTGCACCACTCTTGCTGTCCCACATGGGTTTGGTGAGTACAGGATGGTCAAACACTGGGAGAGGAGGACTTGCAGGTCAGCCTTCATCCCTTCTCTCTGCCTGAATTAAACAGAAAATGTATTGGAAAGCTCTTGCTGAAGATGGTGAATATCAAGGAGGTGGTAATGAGGCACTGCCATCCAAACATCCAGGATGAGCTGGGTGATATATAGGCATGGGAAGAGGACTTTTAGGAAAGCAGGAGGGAGTTCACAGGGCACTGGCAGGAATATGAAAGCATGGCTCAGCAGCAGCTCATAGAAGATGGAGAAGGAGAGGGAGTGTCAGTTGGACATTTCTGATGTCCTCCAAGCATGGACTGTCCCTTCTTTCAGCTCTTCTCCCCTCCCATGGCCCACACATCTCATCCTCCTCCCGTTAGCATCTTAATTGATCTTCTTGTTCTCAATCCCCCTGAGTGCTCAGACTCCAGCTGTGCTTAAACAGAACAAAATCTCTTCCAATTTCCCCACCGCTTAAAAGAAAATTGAATCCTTTATCTGCAAGAGGAGAGAAAAACTGCAAATACATGAAACAGTAAACAGTTAAATAATCAAAGCAGGCAATTCCAAATTGCCTGAAAGTTAAACATGAATGGCTTGTCTTCTTCCTGCATACCTCTTGGTTTTTTTAAAAAAAAAAAAAAAAAAACCCAAAAAAAAACCTAACCGAAAGAAACCCCAAAACAAACCAAAAACCCACCTAAAAATATACTTGCACTCCTTGTTCCTGTTAAATATTCTTATCAATCCAGCTCTGTAAATAAAGAAAGGGGAGGACGGAGTTACCAGGTAGCAGCATGATTGACAGATCTGAAGTCCTCATCTGTTTGTCAGGGCCCATTGCTCTTTGGCTGTGTTTATCTCTTTAATCTAAATATCAATCCGTAAGACTGAAATGGGATGGAATAGGAATCATGACAGCCTGAGCGCTGAGGAGAGAGACACTTATTGCAGCTTTTGCAGCCTCTCCCTGTCCTGATAGAGCTGTCAGGATAAACGCACAGTTAAAGTGCAGAGGTGGGAAAAACAAAACAAAATCACAGACACACCACATCACACACACACACACGCCCCCCCCCCCCCCCCCCACCCACACCACCACAAAAAAAAAAGCCTGTGAGATGGGAAAGAAAAATGTGGAGCAAATGCACACCTGCTCCTGTCCAAACTGCATTCTGCAAAGCACAAGATGGGCAGCAGGATCCAACCCCACCCCTCCCAGTGTTCCCCGTAGGAGATAAGATTGGGTAGTTTTCTCTTGATGGTCATGTGCGAGGTGTCTGGGAGGTGAAAGGAGAATTTTTTCCCAAGGTGCTGCTTGCTGCCATGTGAACACCCCGGCTTCACACATCCTTCTCAGCAGCCCCTTTAGGGCAATAACCACCTTCACCTCAGTATGCTCTCTCCCAGCTTTAGCACCTCTGAGCAAGGGCAACTCCGTCATGCTTTCCCACCTGCAAAGCTCCAACGAAGCCACTGCTCCTGGGATTTTAATCTGTTTTACAAGCTGGCCTCTCCCATACCCACAGCACCCATATCTCTCCCAAAGCAGCCAGGGCTCTGTTTCCTTGAGCAAGGAGTTCCCATGCATATCAGTACCCAGCAGGTGCCGTTAGCTTAAGCAATGCTGTGACAGAAGCAACATCACCCCATGGAGAGATGATCTTGTGCAGACCCTCATGCTGCTGACCAGCTGCTGCTGGGGTGTTAAGGAGAGGCTAATTTACTTAAACTGGGCATTTAGGAGCCCAGTTTAAGTAAATGTGATGTGTAAATCAATCTCCTGAGATCCTTTGCACCGTCCAGAGGCTACTTCTGCCTCAGGCCATAGGCTCTGCTTGATCTTCCAATGGCTGGCTGCTGTATTCTGTAACCAAACCCTTTTTGGTAACTCCAGTCACAGAAGTAAATCTAAGGCTCTCCATCCTCTAAAAGACCCTTGAGAAGCAGATACTTGCTGTTTGACTGAGACTCAGGTTTAGTTTCCAGCTTCTGGGGATCAAGGATGTTGTCTTCCTACAGCTCAGCCTATGGTTTCTGGACCATGGTTTTGCTTGGGCTTAACAAGGAGCATCCCCTTTGCTCTCCCTGGGACTGCCTCTGCCTGGCAGGTATATGTTTTGGGATTTAGTACCCCTTGCTGACAAACTAAAAAGCCCGCTCTCTCGCTGCATTTGCTTCACACAGAGCTGCATCCAGTTTCAGGGTGAATTATCTTCATTGCTTCTGGACAAAGGTTGGGCTTTGTCATTCCCTTTCTCCAGGCCAGGATTCAACACAGAATCATAGACTAGTTTGGGTTGGAAAGAACCTTAAAAATCATCTAGTTCCAAGCCCTCTGCCACAGGCAGGGACACCTTCCACTAGACCAGATTGCTCAAAGCCCCATCCCCCCTGGCCTTGAATGCTTCCTCAGCTTCTCTGGACAACCTGTTCCAGTGCCTCACCACCGTCACAGTAAAGAACATCTTCCTTATATGTAATCTAAATCTACCCTCTTTCAGTTTAAAGCCATTATCCCTTGTTCTATCACTACATGTTCATGTCCATTTCCAGGTGAGGACCAGTTTGGCTCTTCTCTCCTTCTTTGCCGTTTGTACCCTTCTCCCTGATGTGCCCCAGACGATGCTCGTCTCCTGAATGAAATGGAGTTGCAGATGATGGGAGGCATGACTGGCTTCCAGGAGCTTTTGTGAATACTTCAGAGATCATTGGGGATTTATATTTCCTCCACTGGACTTTGACCTTAATTTCTTCCATTTTGCTGGGCTGTAAAATTCATTATAGACCCAATAGCAAAGTGATTGAGATGTCAAGCCAGGCAATTGTGTGGTTATTTAATCTATCAGATGTGCCGCTTGCCATTTAGGTGGACAACAGGAGAATATGAAATCAATACGTTTCGTTAGTGGAGAACTTGTGCCCAGCTCCAGCACAGAGCTCCAGTAAAACCCACCGAGGCAGGCTTCTAAATGGTCTGGGTGTCACCTTGCATAGTGGATATCTGTACTCAAGATGCCTGCTTTTCTCACTCAAGGGGTGTCTTCTGTCAGCTCGTGTTTTAGACCCTGGTCTCCAGCCATTGCAACAGCCTGGCTACAGTACATTACTCCCCATTAAATCAAGGCTGCCCAGGCAAGCGTTAACCTCTCTTGCAAGGAGCTGATGTTGCACGGAACACTGTTATAAAACACAATCAAGGAGGCTGTAGTTTTCGCCAGTGGCTGGCAGAAGAGGTGGGGAAAAGCTCTGCAATTCCCAGGGGGGTTGATTGGCTATTTTTCCCCCCCCAGCCAGGTTCAGCACAACCCTCTGGGGTCATTAGTGGCGATTGAGCTCCCGGCTCGGCACGTGGTCTGGAGCTGCTGGGGAAGGCGGCAGCAGTGGTACCTTGGCATTGCCCTGCTTCCCCACTCCCACCTTCTCAGCTAATCATGCCATTGGGCTCCAGCTTGGCAATGCCGGCCAGCCACAAGCTCCACTTGTGCCTGATTGCCACCTCCCACCAGGCAGCTGCTCTTTGAAGGCCTGGGAAAGAGCACGGTCAGGGCAGGTGATGCCGGCAAGAGAGCTGTTTTTCCGTGTGGGAAGGGCATAATGACTGTAAGTAGGTTTTCTATTGGTTTTCTTGATGTGGTTTTGCAGCCTGGCGATTGCTTCTCATGGAAGCTCTTGGCCCTTCACATTTCTCTCCCCCAAATCACAAATCAAACCGCAATCTGGATGGATACTAGAGGTTAGCTGTTATTCCTCTGGGACCTGAAGTTCGCAATGGTTGCATTTAGGAAGGGATGCTTGCTGTTTAACACATCCAGGTTTAGGTGTCTCCAAAAATCAGTATAATGACAGGGCATGGCTCCCCACTCTGGGTTGCTTGTACCATGGTCTGACCATCCTGTGGCTGCCACTCTGCCCCAAGGAGCAACCACACCCGTCTCATTTTCCTAGAAAACTGCAGAACAAATAGGAAGCAGGCGGGAATCCTCCTATTTGCTTTCTCCCATGGCCCGAGCAGTGGTGCTTTGGTCTCCCTGCTGCCCACCCATCGTGGCCAGGGGACCAGGCAGGCAGCAGGAGGACGAGACTCACATCTGGTCACTCCCATACCCTGACAGCTTTTTGATGTCCTGTAGTTGCTTTCCCTCTACAACTCTTTTAAACAGAGAGCTTCTGGCCAAAGCAATTTGCTCCCCATCAATTTTTATTTCCTGGTTTCTGCATGCGAGGTAGGGGAAGGAAAACAAAGAGGGCGAATAAGAACAAACTGAGCTGGGACCCACTCTGGCAGACCTATGCAGATGGAAAGGTGGAAAGGATTTGGCTCCCTTGGTGCTGATCAAGCCATCTTCAGACAGGCAGGCAATGGCAGCCTGTCTCATCCAAACAGTATCAGTCATCCTTCCAACTTTTCTCACCCCTGCAACCAACCTCCAGCTGCTTATGCCTGTCTGACAGATTTGGGGGGAGGACTGCCATACTGGGGGCTCCACAGGGGATTCGTGTTGCCCTGAAAGGCTCATCTTGGCTCTTTCAGCCCTTCCCTGCTCTTCCTTTCATGCTCCCTGAAGCTGCTGTTGAGTAGAGTTAATCTTGGGCAGTTTAAGGAGTCGTTGAGTGAGCTCGGCGGCGGATGATGAATGTCGAAACCATTAGGGGCGAAGCTCCATGGAGCTGTTTAAAACTGAATTCTCCCATGTAAATTTCTGCTCCGTCAATCCTGATGACATGTCAAACATTGCTATTGTTTCCTGAACAAATTGGATGACATGCCCTTTCCTGCAGATTTGCCCAGGAGACCAGAACTGCTCACTGGCTCCTCGTTTTTGCCTCTGGCTCTGCTGGCCCACAAGCTGGTGGGGAAAGGTGTACATGGCAGCCCTTGGTGGGACAAAAGGGAGATGCCCGAAATACTTGTGCTTGGGGGATGGAGATGGATTGAGAACTGGGTGTGGGTATTTTTGTGCACCTGTGATTCGCGTATTGGGTGTCCACACCATGCTGCAGCTCAGTAAATTAATCCTTTGGGTTATCCAGGCTTTCTCTTCTTGCCACTCTCCCAGAGTTTAGCTGCACAAATGTGTTTTTTTAGAAATGGTCTGTGCCTGTGACAGCTCATAAAAGTACAGATGTGGACCTGCGTTTTCATCCTGCCCTTTTGCAGGCTTCAGTGGGCAAATCCTGCTTTAATATTCTGGGCAGCAGAGGAGCAGACGTAAAAGCCATTTGATTGCTTCTCCAGGTGGAACCCCGGGATACTTCCAGCCAGATGCCTTTCCTCCCTCAGCTGCTGAGAGGGATGCTTGCGTGCCGGGGGGGACGACCAGTCGGTGAAGGGGCTGAGCTGCAAGAAAACAGCTGGTACCCAGGGATTGTGAAAGGCCCCAGAAGCAGTTGTCTCAATGGGATCTGGGGTATTCTGCATGCAGGTTGCATGTGTTCCCTGGGAACTCTCAGGATTGCTTTGTTACCTCCCGAGGGGTTTGAGCATGTGAGCATCTTTTTTACCCTTAGAGGGAAAAAGTTTGGTAGTGCAGAAACAAGTGTACATCCAAAATTAAATATGCTGAGCGTGCATGGTTTCGCTTTTTGCATATTCCCTGTCACGCTCAAGTAACCTGCTCTGTTGCCCTGCATTATGCCCATGATGTTCAGTTGCCAGGAAAGCCATCAAGCAGGCATCACCTCCCACCTCCCCTGGTGTAAATCAGGGTAATTAATTAGCCTGGCTTGTGAGGTGGTGTATAGGGCAGAGCTAGGTTGCCCAGCCTCCTGGCTCCTGGTGAGCGAGTCACTTTGTGTTACTGGCAGTTTTGGCTGGCCTGGCATCCCCACAGCTTGGGGTCCAGCCCACCCTCCTGGTTTGGCTCCCCACCACCTCCCACACCAAGAGGATCTGTGCTAACCTTCTTTTAACCTTCCTCCTTCCCTATATATTTTCCCCCGTCAGAAGAAAATTACACTTTCCCAGTGTTGCCTGTCACTGCAATAAGCACTTACAAGTGCAATTGTATGGGGCCAAATGAAGGGAATTCATTTTGCCTGTGCTCTCTGGCACTGTCAGGCTCCCTGTAAATCACTATCTCATCACCAGCTGATCCAGATGCATGGAAAATGCCTTTTTGGGCTTTGATCTCACACCAGCCACTTAGGGATTAATGGGACCTAGGGGTTCACAGAGATTGTGGGCCCAGAAATAATGGCTGGAAAAAGTCCTGGCTGGAAGGTCAAGGGCTGGCTTGTACCAGGCAATGCTGAGGATGCTCAAAGCACTCAAGGATTTTGCGGAGAGAGGACCCAGGTCCCTTAGTGTTCAGCCCCAGCCAAGCTCTGGGGGTTTGCCACCACAACTCACAGCCACCTGGGCTGGTGGCAGGTGTTAGGATGAGAAATTAATACCAGTATTAACTGGCTGATGGAAGCTGGGGTGGGCAGATGGTAGATTAACCGCACTCCTCCCAGGTGTTTCCATTAGAAAAGCAGGCAAGCTCTGCCTGGGATGGAGCACCTTCATAAGTGTCTTCCCTGGTGTCCTCTGAGGAGGGAGATGCATCCCAGAGGGGGCTTGCCCTCAGGAGCAGGTGCTGCTCACTCTCTGGGCATCTCTTCAGGTGGATTTTGGCAGGCTTGCTCCATTTTGTTGAATGCAATTGCAATGAACATGAGAAGTAAAACGCATCTTAGGAGTGGAGAGGAAAATAAGTAAAATCAGTAGGTCTGAAAGACTGGCTCCACCAGCCCACTCCTCAGCTGGTGTAAAGCAGCAGGAAAACAAGCTGGGAAAGCGTTTGGGGAGAGAAAAAATGAATTAATCCTAGCTAGGTTTCATGCCTTTTCCTCTTTGCCGCCCCATGGTGTGGCAGGTAAGCAGCACATAGGGGTAAGGCAGTTTGGTGTGTTCAAGCTCCTACTCTACTGTCAAGGGTAATCAAGGCCATCAATAAATCAGGAAGGTTTCGGGAATAGGTTGTGTTCCATGCCAGTCCTAAAATACAGCCTTTTGCTGGTGTCTGGACATAAAATGTGTCTTTGACCCTGCTTTTTCAGAGACCTGTTGGTATCTAAGTAATCCAGACAGGTCTCCATTTAGAAAATAGAGTGGGGGAGAAAAAGGGTATTTTGGGGTTTGCATTCCACTTTCCTCACCTAAAAATAATTTTTTCTGCTTCTTTTTCCTGCTGCTGCTCATGCATATTTTATATATTCATTAGAGAAAAAACTTTAAAACATGCATAAATCTTGCCTTGCTCATCCAGAGCTGACACGCTGAGTTTTGCACACCTTCCCCAGAAGGTGCTGGCTGCTTAGCCGTGACCAGCCTGCTCCAGCTTCAGCAGCTGGTGGCGGTGTACGTGCAGCCACTTCTGCACTGGACTGGATGAGAGCTGGCACTGCTTGCCCATGCTGCAGCATCCTGAGACGTATCAGTCTTTCAGTGGGGTTGCGGCAGATTGCACTTCCAGAAGGGTTGCCTGGTGGGATCTGCTTGTGGAAAGCAGGGTCTGCGCCCCTTTCCTTGCTTTTCCTGGTCTGTATTTTAGCCTGTGAGGGAGTTTTGAAGTGGGATAGGTTTTCATTTTTCACCCTGCAGCCCCAGCATGCTGCCAGCCTTGAATGCACAGAGAATGCTGGGACCTGTGCTTATGGAGTCCTGGCTCTTTGCTTCATGGGGCCAGGATGGGTGGCCCACAAGAATGGTCCATGGAGATATTTATTTCACATATGCTTCCCAGATCAGCTCAGTGGGTAAGGGAAAGTAAGTAGGCATAAAATTTCCCACTGTCAAAGGTCTGGGGAGTGATGCTGAGAGATGCTGATGGAGAACAGTTATCTAGAGCAGGCTAGGAGTCAGGGACGTGCAGGATAACCCAGGCAAGCACAGACAGCCCCAGCCCTTCATGTCTTGGGAGATAAATGGTGGCACATAAGGTATGCACTGGCGTTGCCTGCTGGCATCTGGATAGAAGGAGGTAAATAGGACATAATGGATTCACTAGTGTGTGTAATGCAACATTCCCATAAATACCTTCATTTATCAATAAACTTTTATTTTCTCAGGCAACTGACAATGACGTGGGCACATATGGGAAAGTCAGTTATTTTTTCAGTGATGACCCTGATCGGTAAGTGTGATTGAACCCACCAGCATGACTTTGCTTCTTCAAAATCCTCTTCTAACCTCACTAAGAAGCCAGATGGCAATTAAGGGCATTTGTTATGTCCTACATGCATATGTCCCTGTGATACACCCTATGAAAACCACACTATGCTGTCTCCCAAAGGGGTGAGTTAACTTGAGCATATGCCTGATGCTCAGCACATTTAATTACTTTGCTAAATCGGGACCTACAGAGACCAACAGTTGTTGGCTCTGGAGCCTTGTGTTTGGCTTAGTCATGGTGGGCATTTGGGGAAGATATGTGGGCTGCCCAAGCAGAAGGGATGTGGAGGCCTCCAAGCCCCTTTCTCTGCCTGTAGAGCAGTACTGAGGGTTTCTACCCCACCACCTCTGCTAAGCTCCTGAAGATGCTCTGGGACTTAATACGTTTCAGAAGAAAGCCGTGAACTTCACCCGCTGTGGTGCTAGCTCTCAGGCTGCTGCCACCCCATCTCTCCATCCACAACATGTGGTCACCAGGGCTTTCCCTCTCCTTTCTTGTCCTCTCAGTTTCTCACTGGACAAGGACACGGGCATAATCCTCCTGACAGCTCGGCTGGACTTTGAGACCATGCAGCGTTACACCCTGACCGTCATCGCCCGGGATGGTGGCGGGGAGGAGACGACAGGACGCGTCAGGATCAACGTCCTTGACGTTAATGACAACGTCCCCACCTTCCAGAAGGAGGCATACCTGGGGGCTCTGCGAGAGAATGAGCCCTCCGTCACCCAGGTGGTCCGGCTCCGGGTGAGGGACTGGAGCAGCTCCTCCACTTGGGATGCACAGTGGGAGACGGGAGTGGGTTAGGTTCCCATCCATCCCTCCTATGTTCTTCCTAAAAAATGCTTTATGCTTTACTGCAAGTGCAGTCAGGTGT
This sequence comes from Nestor notabilis, assembly GCF_000696875.1. Taxonomy (NCBI): domain Eukaryota; kingdom Metazoa; phylum Chordata; class Aves; order Psittaciformes; family Psittacidae; genus Nestor; species Nestor notabilis. The sequence continues at coordinate 98,570 of NW_009923369.1, forward strand.
AGCGCTGCAGCTGGGAGCTGCCTCCCTCCTTCTCTCCTCCAAGTCCCATGTCTATACAGCATTCCCAGGATCTGGGGCTTCTCCCAGGGCACAGGCACTACCTCTGTATCACCTTGCTCTGCTCAATAAAGTCAGCAGGCACTGAGGGGAAGGTGCTCTGTTGTTGATGGAGCTGTAAGCCTCTGCTGTGGAGAGAAGGCAGGTAGGGAAGACTGTTTGCTCGTTCAGCACAAAACCTAACTTTGCCATGATGCAAAAGCATGGCTTGCTTTCCCTCCATAGGGGCCAGGCTGGTTGAGTAATGCAGGGAGATCAGGAGAGGGGGACCCAGCGAGTTGTTCATGGGAGTCAGGATGGGAGGAGAGGCTGGTTTGCAAAATTCCTTGGGGTGCATCTTCCCCAATGAGTGCATCTTCCTCCATCGCTTTTCCACTTTCCTTGGGCCCAGCCTGCACCTCTTTTCCCCTCGTCTCTCTCCTGTTGCACATCACAGCTCTCATTCTCATTTACTCCCTCTGTTCACACCCCAGGCATCTGATGAGGACTCCCCTCCGAACAACCAGATCACATACAGCATTGTGCAGGCATCTGCCTTTCAAGATTACTTTGACATCACAGTGTCGGAAGGGTATGGAGGTAAGCACTGGTCCAAGGACCAAGGTGCTCCTGACAAGCAGCAGCTCCCTGCTCAGCGTGTGAATGCCCCCTGACCACCCTGCTTTGTATCCTTTCAGTGATCAGCGTGAACCACCCCCTTGACTATGAGCAGGTGGCCAATGGGGTTATTTACCTGACTGTGATGGCCAAGGATGCTGGGAACCCACCGCTCAACAGCACTGTCCCCGTCACCATAGAGGTGTTTGTAAGTACGGTGCCTGACCAGCCGGCCTCCTCCCTCTCCTTGGCCATGGGGAAGTCACTGGAAGTAATGTTGCAGGAGCCACAGCTAAACACAGGGCGAGGAGCAGAGCTGGAGATGGGATGGAAATCTACCCTCTGCCCTTGTTTTTGACTGGAGAGGTTCATTGAGCACCTGGTGAGCCTTTCTCTCAGGTCCCAGGGAACTCCTGGCTGAGATGCTCTTCATGCCCATAGCCAGGAGGCACTCACTGCAGCTTGGATGCAGAGGAGAGAGCTTTGGCTGTGCATTAACACTTGTAGTGTTGGAAATTATCAGTCCCTGAATCAATCATGGGCAGTTGATTGTTTATCTCCCTGACACTGGCTGTCCTGGCCTGCTGTAGGCGTTGCTGAGCTTCTCATGTGCCAGCATAAGTGCAAACCCCTAGAGGAGAGGTTGCTGCTGGGAGAGGTAAAGCATCACAGCATTCCTTGGGAAGATTAGATCACATTGTCACTTTGAGGCACACTGTGGTTCGAGGACATCTGGAGGGAGGTACTGGCAATGGAGACAGTTTGCTTGATAACCTGTCAGTCTTGCAGTGATGGGATCTAAGCCAGGCTGGCAGCAGCGTCAGTCTGAGAAGGTGAAGAAGATGAAGTGTGCAGTGCTGTAGGATGGGAGTGAAGTCCCATGAGTGTGCCTTTCTTCCAACTCCCCCAGCATGCTTGGGAGAGGGGGAAAAAAGCAGTGTGGGCAGGGTTTGTAGTGGTTAAATACATCCTTCCCACACTCTGCTTTAGACAGTATAAACACCTCTTTCTAAAGACCACACTTCAATGGGTCATCTCCTCTGGGTTGAGTCTGTACATTGGTGCGTTTTAAGTAGCTGTCACTTTTCCCACTCTCAACCGAAGGGATTTTCTCTCAACTGGAAAAAGAAAATGGGGGGGAGCAAAAAAAAGCCAAAAATATAAGGAGAAAATGAGGAGGAAGTGTTTCACAATGGCACTTGAGGAACAAGAGCCATGAAAAGGCAGAACAAGAGCGAGAGTGGAGGGAGGTAATTTTTTTTCATCCTTTGGTTGTTGGTTTTTAATAAAGAAGTCAAACTCGCCTTGTAGATTTCCCATTAGGGGACAATACGCTTTTGCAGAGGGAGCTGCCGAATCAGAACTAATAGTGCGCGCCACGCCAGGGTCCGGGGAAATATCACTGCTAATAAGTTTCTGCCTCACTCCCTGCCGCTTCCACTCCGTTTGGGGCGATGAGCCAGCAACTTATAGCGTGTGTATGTCTGGAGGAAAGGGGGGGTTGTGCTTAGCATGAGCATCTGCGGTTCTCTGCATCCTTGAAGGTGATATAATGCTGTCTGAGGGTGAGGTGTAGGGAGGAAGGCTGAGGTTTAGGGGAACAAGAGAAGCTGGTTTTAGATGGTTAGCTGGATGCCCTCTAATGTGGGAGCAGAGGAAGCATGCTGGGTCCTCTTCGGCATCACTTCAGGTGCCACAGGAGGCACATGGGAAGGTTTGCAGTGGGGAGCTTTGGAGTTCATGTTGCTGAAGTGGAAAATATCCTTCTCAAGTAGAAAAGCCATGCACTGTGCTTCAGGCAGGTGCACGCCAGCTCCAGCCAGGTGGAGAGATGGCCAGAAGCGAGCCCCTGCCTCCCTGGGAGCTGGCTTGCTGGGCTGTGGCAGTGCTGAGCACGGCCTGATGAACTCAGGACCGCTAACAAAACAGCATGGCATCTGCTCTGGCTTGCATCCACCAAGCCTGGACTGCAGCACAGCTTACCCGGGTCTGGCTGCAGGTGACATGTGGATGCATGCTCGATCTCTACATTTCCTTTGCTTTTAAACTACCCGTACCTCCTGGGTTTGCCCTGGGGCAATGACCCCAACCCTGCTGTTTGAGGAGAAAAGGGAAGGTGAGGACGGCACCCTGGGCAGCCAGCAGTTTCCTCATTAGCCTTGGAGGAGGCAGGGTGAAAGCTGAGTGATGCAAAGGCTGATTAAAGACCACCTGCTTCCAGCAATGAGAGCAGAGGATGGCAATTTAATTGCAGTACGATGGGCATCGGTGGCATGTGAAATTGCCTCAAATATCAAGTTTGGTGGCAGCAGGAGCAGCTGAGCCTGCAGGTCCATCAGCAGGCTCCAGGTAGAACATGTCTCCAGAGCAGCCCTAGGGAAAAAGCAAAGTCCATAACGGTCTTTTAATGTCCTGGCAGCTACATCCTTCCCTCCTTAGCCAGTTGGGTTTGGTTCATTTAAGGCAGATTCTTAACATTGTTTAAATAGCATTTAAAGGCCCCCTGGGGGAGCTTTAAACTGGTCCAAAATCTGTTTTGGGGGATGTTTCAAGCAATTGCTTCTGCCTGGTTTCACCAGGCTGGCCATAGTTGCTGGCAAAGACAGGCTTTGGGGGGGGGCCATTTTTATGTAACAGCTTTTTTTTA
>NW_009923369.1:101901-114355 GCF_000696875.1 Nestor notabilis
ACAGGCTTGGAGGGAGTGCATTTGTATGCTAACAGCTTCTTTACAAAAAATGCTGTAGCTGATCTCTCTGCAAACACCCACAGCAGTCCTCTTAAACAAAGGCAGCCAAAGCTAAGCAGCTACACTGGCCAGTCCAGTTTGGTTTCAGACCAGTTGCCCAGGGTGCTTGGTAATGAGATAGTTGGTATTTCCCCACTGTATAGCTCAGCAAAGTCACTGGCAATCCACTTACCTTAACCTCAGCTGTCTCCACAGTGAAATCGTGTGCTCAGACCTCTGGAGTCTTAACCCCAAGTCCACCTTTCCCATGCTTAAGTCTTGAGCTGGTCATCTTGAGATGCAGTCAACCAGGAGCATCCCTCTAACCAGACTTTCACAGCTACCTGACAATTTTGCCTTTTTCCCAACCACTCTCTTGACTTTCTTTGCTTCAGGATGAAAACGACAACCCCCCCACATTCAGCAAGCCCTCCTACGTTATAACCATCATGGAGGACATTATGGCAGGTATGGGGCATACCCTGCTCCTTTTCTAGGCTAGCAGAAGGGCCCTGGGGTTCCTACAGCCAGAAGTGGGGGGATGATGGCTTTCTGGAGAGGTAGCCAGAGACATGGCAGTTTTGTAGCTGAGGGGCCTGGGGCTTTGGCTCCATTGTGCATGCAGGTGATGGGACCTCTTGGCTGGGTGACCTGCAGGAGTGGTGTGGGGGCACAGGGCAGCTGGGTAGAATTGCTTCAGGGTGCAGATGCTCACCCGAGCCCTCATTTCTGACTCCCGGAAGGAGCCACGGTGCTGTTTCTCAATGCCACTGACATGGACCGGTCCAGGGAATATGGGCAGGAGTCGATCATCTACTCACTGGAGGGGTCCTCACATTTTCGGATCAATGCTCGCTCAGGTGAGCCTTTGTACATGTTCTTCCTCTTTTCCTTTCAGTTCCCTTTCTTCATTTTCCCCTGGTTTTCTGCCCCACCATTGTTCCTCTTTCGCCTTCCTCCTCTCCCTGGAGCAGCCTGCTTAGGAGACACAAAGTCTAAGGGATTCACCAGATTTCAGACACTACCACTTTCCTGGTCACAGCGAGAGCTTTGACTGAGGCATCAGTGGAAGCTCAGCTCCTGGTGGAAGTGACACCTAAGAAAAGCTTAGGCTGCAAGGTCTGATGTTATCTAAGGAGAGGCTGCCTGCCTTCCTGCGCTGACATAATTTTCAGTTTGTTATGGGCAGAAACGAGTGTGTTGTTAGATGAGCTCCTGTGGGAAGTTACAGCAGGAAGTTTGCAGGAGCTTACTGACAAGCTGACCTTTCCAGGACCCATGTATTTAAAACTGAATAAGAAGAAAGGGCCCATTTGTGAAGGACCCTGTTTCTGGTTTTGAGTGTCCCTTTTTTTCACCAGTGCCCCTGTTCACCATACGACATCTCTAATCTCTCTCATCCCTTGCGGCTGCAGGAGAAATCACGACGACATCTTTGCTGGACAGGGAGGCCAAATCCGAATACATCCTCATTGTCCGGGCAGTGGATGGAGGCGTGGGCCACCATCAGAAGACAGGCATTGCTATGGTGAGTGTGTGAAGGAGCAACTCCCATCTCCTCAAGCCATAGGTGCCTGCCTAGGGCTGGCATTGGGAAGGGCTGCCCAGGCACCAATGCTTCAGTTCTGTATGCTATCAGTGTTCAATTTTAGCTGTGTGAATGGGTAAAGAGCTTACAGTGGTATCTGCCCTCTGGGCTACTCCTACCACTGCTCACAGCCCTTGCACAATGACTATCCGGGCTGTGTAGACCTTGAAATCAGTCTTCCTTTCCTGGCAAGCCATTCACTCAGGAGCCACTTGACCTTCCAGAGCTTTATGTGTCCAGCTCTCCATGTGAAGGCAGTAGCAGGTACCTATTCCACCTGCAGCATGACTCCCTTTGTTCATGCCTCTTGAGAAAATGCTTAGTTGGAGAGCCTGCAGGCAAGCTTAGTTGTTCTTGATGACTACTATTCACATACTGCCTGCATCAAGGGTTTCCAACCAGTTTGCGATGCCTAGGCTCCTCAGACAGTTCAAGTGGAGGTAAAAGCCATTGTACTGTGGACTGAAGCCCAGTGCTTTGCCTTGCCCTTTGCAGACGTCAGGGAGGCCAGCTGTTTGCAAAGGTTTTGTAAGTCTTTGGAAATATTAGGAGGTCAAAAGCCAAAGATCCATCTATCACTGCTCATGCCACCATGTTGGCTTGAACGTTTCATAACATTTGTGTGCTCTTGCCCCTTGGAATACCCAGTTGGGTCGCAGGAGAGATGTCCCATGCAACAGAGGGTGATGCAGAGATATATTGTGGTTGTGCTGAGAAGATCCCTAAGATAATTGTTGCTACTGCTGAGAGCAATCAGGAAGTGTATGATCCATATAGCAGACCAGAAGCTCCCTCGGCAGCCTCCCTGAGGCACATGACAGCCATGGCTGGGCAACAGCATGGCAAGATGGATGCTGGTTTCCCCTTTGGGGATCCGGATGAGATGATGTTCTCCTAATAGTTTTATACAAAGGCAAAACTCTTTGCAACACATATTGCAACTAAAAAAAAAAAAAAAACCAAGAAAAAAAACACACATCATAGTTCTTAAAAAGTTAAAGAAAATTAAAACCTGGTGAGAAGTGGGTGGTAAATTCAGTTTGTCTGCTGTCATTAACAAGGATATATACCTGCGACTCAAAGCTGTTCCCTATAATCATTCTTGATCTGGGAATAAGAGTCCATTCACGGGCTTTGCGAGGTCCCTGGGTGTCAGACAAGCACATAAGATACTCAGAGAACAGGTGGGTCACCAACCTCCCCCGGGACCACTGCTGTGCTTTGGCTTGGGCCTGGGGACTGTGGCGTCCAGATTCGCCTCTTCTGCCACCGGGTGGCGCCAGCAGCTCAGCCTGGCGCGGTTGCAGGACCCGCTTACTTGGGCGCAGAGGAGACCCCAGGAGACGCTCAGCCAGGCACCGGGGGCTCAATCCTGCCCCACTGCCCTCCTTCCCTTGAATTACAGCTCTTCCCTCAGGTACCTTTATAGACTCACAGGCTGGATTGAAATGGGTGATGCGGGCAGGTGAGAGACTCCTGGACAACAGAATGCATCTCAGAGGCTCACTACTGTCACTTAAATGCCACTTCCCAATGCCGAAAATGAAGCTAGGTAACACTTCAGAGCACCACCCTCTCCCATGCTTCCTTGTCTTTGCACCTCCCACCCCCGTTACTGTATCCTCTCCTGCTTTCTCATTTATTCCTTCTATTTTTTTCTCTTTTTACCAGTCAGATTTTCCTTCCTTTCCTGCCATGCTCCCACTGTCAACTCTCTCCCACCACCATGACCAATTTTGCATCCCACCCCTCCAGTGAAGTAGCTGCTTGAAAAAACACCTAGTGCTCCCACAGTTCTTTTAACTGCAAGGTAGTAAGTACATGTGAGCCAAACCAAGATCAGATATGCCAAGGAGTCTTTGCTGTAAAGATGCAAGAGGTTGTTTTTCTGCAGGCTTTCCCTCTGGAGGGTGAACATGTGTTGGGTACCTGGTGCTGCTGTACCCACAGGGGACACACCATGCTGCCCCAGGAACCAATACCACTTGCCTGCTCTCTTGCAGGTGAACATCACGCTGCTGGACATCAATGACAACTACCCCACGTGGAAGGATGAGCCATACTTCATTAACCTGGTGGAAATGACCCCCCCCAACTCGGACGTCACCACAGTAAGTGCAAGGGAAGGTGGCTGTTGTGCTAAAAGCCTTTTCCTTTCACCTGGAGAGTTTGTCACCCACTTGGCTGGAGCAGGGAGTCATCTCCTAACTGGTGTTACGTTCAGTCAGGCACCATCTGAGCCTCCTCACTGCTGCCTGTCCCATGTGTTTCTCTTCTCTGCTGGGATTTTTTTTTTCCTCCCTAGATTGCGTGGGGTTTGGCCACATTCTCCTTTTCTTAGCCTCTCCTGCAACCTCCTTCAAGGACCTCTCTCAGAGACATTGATTTACAGCCTTTCAAGTCCCTCTGGTGAAATAAAAGAGGAGAGAGGGAGGCTTGTACTCCATCACACCAGGAGAAAAATGATGGGCAGGAAACGGAAAATAAATGAGAGAAAAGTGAAGAGAATCCACAAAATCATATAAGGAGGAAGGCTGCAATAGAAAAGGAGTTGTGGCAGGGAGGAAGAAAGGTCTGGCAGTGCAGCCTGAGCCCAAGGCTGGCATTTTCCTCTCTTCTGTGTGGCACCAGCCCCACTGCTCAGTGACTGCTTGCTGTCGTCTTGCCTTTGACATCCCAATTAGTTGCTGGGAAAATAATTATTGTGTCACTGATATGATGTAAATTCAGCTGCAGGACAAGCAGCAGGGGGCAGGGAAGTTATGAGTGTAATGAAGTTGTTTTTTTGTTAATGTAGGTGTCCCCTGTAATTATAAATGTCACAGGGAGAACAGTAAAGCACAAAATGTCTGGCATGGAGAACTCCACCAGTGAATTATTTCCAGTGCTTCCAATGCAGCAGCACTAGTTCCTCTGTGTGCTTGTTTGTCCTCTACGTTTTATTTTTCTGAAGGATGCTTGTTTCATAGCTGTCTTTATTTAAAAGTAAAAAGCCCATTGAGTTGCTGCGTGCTTGTGTCTTTCTTGCCGTGTCATTACCTCCCAGGCTTGCAGGACAATTTTAGTGAGATTTAACACCACAGCAGAGGTCTCAAGGGTACAAAATCTCTGCAAGTATCATGAAAATATATAGCTGTATGGAGAAAGGATAACTTCTTGCTGCTGCTGGTATGGAGAAGCCTCTTATATGAGCTCAGCCACATTTTTCGGCACTGGTGAATCTATGTGAGAACTCACTGTGGGAATTAATTCCCTGCGTTAATTTTTGCTGTTTCTCGGCGGCAGGTGGTGGCTGTCGACCCGGACCTGGGCGAGAATGGCACGGTGGTGTACAGCATCCGGCCCCCCAACAAGTTCTACAGCCTCAACAGCACCACGGGCAAGATCCGCACCACCGGTGTGCTGCTGGACCGTGAGAACCCCAATGCCCAGGAGGCCCTGCTCATGCGGAGGATCGTGGTGTCAGTCACTGACTGTAAGCCCTGCTTCTGTCCCACTCCTCTTTGCCACAGTGGTTTGTCTTGCTCCACCGTAGCTGGAAATTGCTGGTTCTCAGGTTGTGCAAACATGAACCTCCTCACCCTCCGCTTTCCCTTCATGATGATTTTCACGTGTTGAGTTGAATTTTCTCAGCCTGATTTTTCTTTTATGATGAAATTTCTTTTTCTTTTCTGTTTTAAGGGTAAGTTGCAAAGATGTTTCTGAGGTTAGAAAATGAGAGTAGGTTAAAACCTTCTGCTAAAACAAACCAGAAACCTTCAAAATGCAAGCACAGTCATTTCTGTATCAGGCATGATGAGGAGCCTGGGGGGCAGAAACTCCCCCTCTTCTCAGTTTGGCTTCGTCAGTATCTAGGAAAGTCACTTGAGCAGCTGGGAGAAAAGAGCTGATCAAGTGGTAAAATGTATTCTTCTCTGGAAAGAGGATCTTACGGAAACTTTTTTAGGAAAAAAAGATATGAAGATAATTTTCTGTTATCCAGCCTGTTTCCAAGAGGCAGGCAGTACATATAACCTCTGTCCCTTTATATTCTTGCACCACTCAGCACTGTGCTAAAGCCGTTGTCCCATCCATCCTGCCATAAAGAGATAAGCACAGGCTGGTGCTGCTCTTGTTTTAAAGCTGCATACACAGGTAGCCATTGGTCTGCCTTGCATGCCTGCTGCCAGAGTCAGTTTTATCCTGCCAGGGGACTGCACTCATTAGTCCAATGGGCAGCAGTGCAAGGGGTAACATGGACAGGTCAGTGCCTGGAGGGGACAGCACCATCCTGCATCACTGTCTGCACAGGAAGCAAGGGCTCCTTTTTAGGGGAAAGGGGTGGAAATGGTTGGAGGCATTAACCGTGAGACCCGATTCCTGGCCTCCACAGGTGGGAGGCCACCCTTGCGAGCTACCAGCAGTGCTACAGTTTTTGTCAACTTGCTGGACCTGAATGACAACGACCCCACTTTCCAAAACCTGCCCTTCGCCGCTGAGATCGCTGAGGGCCTTCCTGCAGGATCCTCTGTCTTCCAGGTGAGCATGTCCCATTGCTGCCATGCCCCACGCTGGGAGCTGCTGCTGCTGTTGCTGCCATCACTTCTGCAAAGCAGACAGTACATCCTGTCCATCCTCTAGCAATGCAACTGGGAAGATGCAGAAGGGGTTGTGCTATCCTACTACATGTGCTCGCTCCCAGCAGAGGGGATGCTTCAAGGCCCCTTTGTTTCAGCCCAGCATCCCTGAGGGCAAAGAAACACTCAGGATTTATGTACTGTGATTTTCATTGTCAGGACATGATCGGGCTCCCCGATGCTCACCCCTTTCATCCCTTCCGTCCACTCTCCCCGCCAGGTAGTGGCCATCGACCTGGACGAGGGTCCAAATGGACAGGTGACATACCGCATGCAGGTGGGGATGCCCCGCATGGATTTCCTCATCAACAGCACCAACGGGCTCGTCACCTCCACCACTGTGCTGGACAGGGAGAGAATTGCTGAGTACTACCTGCGGGTGGTGGCCAGTGATGCCGGTGTGCCCTCTAAGAGCTCCACCAGCACCCTGACTGTCAAAGGTGGGTGCATCAAGACCCCTCCAAGCTCTGCTTGGCTGCAGAGCCCCCTCTGATCCCAAAAAGATGGGTGACAAGGACACCTCACCAGAGGAAATGTAGTTTACATAGGAGATACACTGAGGAATCAGGTATATGATTTGACCCGTTGTGTCAGTTTTTATGTACGGTAACACATAGGGAGGGCAGCCCATTGCACTGCCATCTACACAGACCTCATCTTGCCCAGTGTGAAGTCAGCATAATGCAGAGATGGGGGAAATATGGCATTTCTGGCAGACCCTCCAAATTCCGTATTGTTTTTCTTTCATTCTCACATCCCCAGTGTTTCTTTTTATTTTGGCCTGCCTTTTGCTTCAGCATGTGGTTTGCATCAGCTGCATGTCTGGATAGCCCAAGCAATCCCAGTTCAGAGCTGGGCCTTTATTCTGTGGTCTGTCTTTAATTTAATACATTTCTACTTAGTGGCTTCACACAAGGCTAGTGCTGAGGATAAGGATCACCTGGAAATAAACTGACCTTGCATTATCCTCAGGCCAGGGCTTGGAAAAAGAAGTTTCTGGTCCTGTAACTCCAGAGGCCTTTTCCATACACCAGGAAACACTAAGCTTATATTTAAGCCCCCTTTCCTTTGAACAGGGATGGAAATTAGTTTGGTTCAAACAGTAACTTTAATTACAGTTATGTAAGGTTTCTTTGGATGTAAGGGGAGGCATCTGTAAGTGTCAGAGGCAACTAAAATAGAGCCTGCAGCCATGGGGACAGTTCTTTACAGCTGGTGCTCAGGCACCCCTACCACACAAATGGCAGGGAGCAGCAGGCAGGTGGTTTTGGGAGCCCAGCAGAAGTCAGCCTGGCATCTGCAGGAGGGGCAGCCCTGGGAGGGCACTCAGGTCTGCTCCCTCTTTCAGTTCTGGACGTGAACGATGAGAACCCTACCTTCTTCCCGGCGGTCTACAACGTGTCACTGCCTGAAAACGTGGCCCGGGATTTCAAAGTGGTCAGGCTCAACTGCACGGATGCTGACATTGGGCTGAATGCTGAGCTCAGCTACTTCATCACAGGTATGCCAACCTTGCAAAACGCTGCAAAAGGAATCTGTGGTTGTGGAAAGGAGCAGGCTGCCCCAGACCTTAGCCATGGTGTTCTGCACATCAGCGTTGCCTTTCCCAGCCCCTCCAAACCTTGTACGGTATCGCCCTCTGCTGAACAGCTCCGCTTGGCTCCGGCCTTGCTGACTGCCCGTGCCCTGCGCGCCGTGAACCCTTGCCGCAGGCATCCCCTGCCCTCACTCCTCCGGGATACAGCCAGGAAAAGCATGAGGATGGGCAGAATACGCTGGGGAGCAAGGTCTGGGACAGCATTCACATTTATGGTTGGAAGCCTCCCTAGAGTTTTAGGGTACCTTGTAGCCCTGTGTGCAGGTGGTTTTGGGTGGGCAGGGAGCAGGCAGGCATCTGCAGCACCTGCAGCAGGAGGCTGGGGAACCCCCTGGGACCCCTCATGCTTTGACTTGCAAACTGCACATGTGGCATTTAGCCCTCAGGAAAAGGGCAGAAATAGAAGTGTCATCGGAGAGTTGTTTTTCTCACAAAAGCAGCCTCACATTTCATCTCACAGCTGCTCTGGCTTCCCTCACAAGAGAAACAGTGTGTGTTGCCCCACAGCTACCGCAGGCCACATGCAGAGTTACCCCAGTTTGCTTCCGAAGCATTCAGGAAATGATCTGGCTCTTACATGATTCAGCTTTTCCTACAACCATCTCTCTTTTCCTGCGCTGTGAGGCAGGCATGGTGTTTGGTGTGGCAGAGAGAAGATGCTCTGCCCACTTCTGCTGCAGAGATGCTTTGCCTAGGACAAGAGACAAGCTCATCCTACAAAACTTGCATTGCTCACAAGTGTGTGCCCTTCAGGAGGGCAGGCTGAACATTTGTGTTTTCCACAGCTGGGCTGACCCCATGCCCAGGCTGTAGCATCGCATGCAGTGCGGACTCTGCTCCCTACATCCAGACAAAGGGTGACGTGGTACTTGTCTTTTGCCACAGGTGGGAACCAGGACGGCAAATTCAGTGTTGGCTTCAGAGATGGGGTGGTCAGGACAGTCGTGAGTCTGGACAGGGAGACTGTGGCATCATACACATTGATCCTGGAGGCTATCGGTAAGGATTTCCCACTGTTCCCATGGGACCACTGATACACAGCCATACAGGGTGGCTGTGTGTGTGCTGAGTGGCCTCATGGGCAAGTCAGACAGCAACCTTTGAGGCGCTCTATAAACCAGAACCTGTGTTTGGCATTAGCATTTCACAACTCGCATGCATTAATATGTCCTGACTCCAATATGACTTTTGCAGACAGTAAATTCACCCCTCAGGCTCACCCGAGGGCTTTCCCTTTCCCCCAGGGCACGCAAGGCCACCCGTTCCCAAGAAGCTCCACACCATTTAGGGCAGATCTCCACCTAGAAATGCCAGCACCGCAGCATTGTTCACCTAATGCCATGCCATGCCAGCCTTTGGCTCAGTTGCTGCTGATTAATCCAGAGCCACCTGGCACAGGCAGAGGGCCCATGTGCCAAACGCATCTTGGCCGTCATTCCCAGAGTTTTATAATGATATGCCTGTTTACAGAAGACTTTTGAAAGGACAAATAAGCGGCCTGGTCAGAAATCTTGGGGGCATGGCACTGCAGGTGCCACAGGGTCTGCAGCAGGCATGCTGCACCGGTTGGGTATTCAGGACTGGATCCCAAGCAGTAAAGGGTCTGTCTGCCCCTCCAATGGGTATCAGACTGCATGTGTTTTCCCAGTCAGCAGATCCTATGGGCTGAGTGGGTTTAATGCTCATTTGCACTGGGCATGTCAGAAAAGCCAAGCCCAACCTATGGTCCCCATTGCCTCATTGTTTGTGCCATGTCCTTATCTTCTGAACATCAACCGGTCCTGGTGCTCTTTAGCTGTGAGCTGAGCTGAGTCTACAGGAAACTCATCAGACCCATCTGCTTTCATCTCCCAAATCCCTGACCACCAGGAGTCCCTTCCAGCATACATCAGTCTCTTAGTCTATGAAGTTGCTTTAATGACTAGCTGTGTTTCCAGCCTTGCTGGGCAATGGTTCCATGGCAGAGTTTGGGGGTGGTTCAGCTTTTCCATTTTCTTTGAGGACAGGCAGAAAAAAACCAAACCACCCCATGGTTCAGTGTGGGATTTGCAAGCTGCAGAAAAGACAGGATTTTAGTTTAAAAATTATGATCCCATTATTTTCAGTAGCCGAGGGCTGAGCACCACCTCTGTGCAAGGAGGAGATGGAGGTGACCAAACCTCCCCTCACCTTTCTCTCCCATACAGACAATGGCCCCACTGGGAACCGGCGCACCGGGACTGCCACCGTGTATGTGACTGTCCTGGATGTCAATGACAACCGACCCATCTTCCTTCAGAGCAGCTATGAAGTCAGCGTCCCTGAGGACATCCCAGCTGCCAGCAGTATAGTGCAGGCATGTGGCTCTCTTCCACCAGGGCTCTTGTGTGGGTGAAGGGGGTCCCCCACTCTCCATGTCCTGGCACCTTGGCTGTGAGCTGCAGGAAGCCCAGGGCAGAGATTTTCTCTCCCCATAAGTGGTCTGTTGCCCCAGGATAGGGCAAGATGTGTTCTTTGTTGTGTGCTCCTCTGATTCTTTGCTAACCCAAGCTGTGAACACCAGGGAGAAGACAGAAAAGTGCAAACAAAAAATCAGAAATTCACCCATTTCTGCAGAGGTGAGAGGAGAAAACCCAAGTGCCATGCTGGTGAAGCCCCTTTGCCTGTCTGGGTCCCCATTTTCTCCCTCCTCCTGGCAGAGAAAAGGCTGAGAGCGGAGATGTCAAGGGGAAGGGAGAAGAGTGCATGCAAAGAGATGCTGTAAGAGGAGGGGGGGAACTGAGGGAGAAAAGCATTTGGACTTTGTTTTCATTTTTGTTCCTCTTTGAGGGAGCAGTGGGTAGAGCTGAATGGCTCAGTGAGCACTGAATGAATGCTGGCATTCACGCAGCCTCCAAGGGCTTCCAGCATCTCTTCAAACCCAGGGCTCTTCTGGAGCAGGCACCAAAAGCTCTTTGCAGAGGGCCCTGGGAAGGCTTCTCCTGCCTTGAATACCTCTCCCAGCACAGGGAAAGGGGCAGCTTTGTCCCTGGCTCTCGAAGGCAGGGTGAGTCACCAGGAGAGAAGAAAGGAGCTTTTTGCCTCTTGCAACAAAGGTTTGCTGGGAGCCCTGCTCTGGGCAGCTGGTCCCCAAGCATGAGCCCTGCAGCTCCTCGTCACCTGTTGTGCCATGGCACATGGTATGTGATGCCCGTACCACCATGCCTGCCTCCGGGGTCAGGCATCTGCCTACATTCCCTGCCCCTGGGGTGGAGGTGTGTAGGAGAGCTGTGCAGGCAGAGAGAAGCCCTGCCATGGGACTCCTAAAACTGAGCCTGCTTTTCGAATCAAAAGACTGTGAATGGAGGAAACCCTGACATCAAAGTCCCTCTTCTTAGAGAATGCTTCCCAAAAGAGTGGATGCCCTTGGAAGTGTGTGGCAAAGGAGAGGTGGTATTTGGGGGGAAGTTTGTTTTCCACAGAACAAAATCAGAGGGAAATGGAAATGGGCAATCATCTGGGTTTAGTTTAATTTACACCTTTAGGGTGAGCCATTTGTACTGAAGGTCTCCCCCTTCAAATACATCCCCCCATCACTGTGGCAACAAGAGAGTTTTCAAAGATTTCCCTATCCCCTTCTCTGAAAGCCAGGCAGCCCAGGGCCAGAAGAGAGCAGGACCAGAAGAGAGCATGAATGTCCCAGGCAGCCTGGAGAGGTCCTGATGTAGAGCTGCACATCATGAGGGTCAGAGACCAAGTGAAACCCAGAGAGATGGGGTTCGGTGCTCACTGTGAGGCCTCACTGGGCATTGACACTTCACCTAGAGGGGTGAACTCAATAGCTGAACATAATACGAGCAGCAGACCTGGAAGAATTAAACCACTTTTTGTATTTTCTACTGATTCCTTTAAGCATGTCAGCTTACCTGCTGGCTGTTGTACCCTTTCCCAGCAGAAATGAGCAGCTCAGCTTTGCGCAGTGGCTTTCCAAGCTGGCACGGGCCAAAAAAAAGAAAGTTCTCTTTAATGCATTTATAGGCATGTTTACCTGCTCCCACTGCTCATTTATTGAAACAGGTTTCCAGCAGACAGCTGCAGCATACATCCTTCCAAGCATCTACCACAGCAACCACAGGTCATTGCATGGAGAGAGGGTAGACAGGGACTGGATGGCACACAGGGGCCATGAGCCTTCCTCTGCCTGCTCAGGACCACAACTCAGGGACAATCTCAGCTGAGGATTCCTTTTTTTGAAGCATATTTGCCCCAGGCTGCCTCTCTTCAAGGCAGTATTTGTTAGGTAGCCAGCTAGCTCTTCTCTGGCCCAGGTTGTTTGTTCAGGTGCCTCGCAACTTGCACAATGTTTTCAAAAGGAATTAAGCAGCAATATCTTCTGGACTGCCCGGTGATAGCTGTGTGTGGTTGTAGTTCGGATGCCTTTACCTTTCCTGCCAGGAAATGGTAACCTGAAAGCATTTGGGAACCTGAAATAGCAAAATCTCTTGTCGCCTTGCAGAATCACTGCCTGGAAATGAGCTGCTCAAAGGGGCTCTGCCAGGATGTTCAGGATACCAGGGGCTGCTTGAGGAGGGAACTGAGCCTGAACCAAAAGCCTGGGAAAGAATAGCATTACAGGGTGAGTTAGTTCCTGCTGGA
>NW_009923369.1:114386-122214 GCF_000696875.1 Nestor notabilis
AGGGTCACATTTTGGTGGACTCCATGATGTCCCAGTTCTGGCTGGTGAGGGAGCTTTTGGGGCAGGCAAGGTGTCTCTGGGACACTGGCAGACTCCTCCTGAAGGTGCTGACGGAGCATCGCAGGGAGCCCAGCCGCTTCCAGAGCCTCAGCTGGGGCTCACTGGCATCGGCTGGGTGATGGGGCATGCACTCCCGGGGCCCAGAGCGGGACTGGTCCAGCGCCACTGGCTTGCAGAGGGTGACAAAGACGAGGAAGGTCGCCAGGAGGAGGAACATGCAGACAAGTGCAACAATGACAAGCAGCGGGTCTGCTGTCTTGGGGGTTGCAGGGCTGGGTGGGACTAGTTCAGTGGTTGAAACCAGAAGCCCAAGGAGAGGCGTGGTAGGAGAGGTCCCATTGCCAGTGTCCTCTGTGCTCATCTTCCCTGCAGTGCACAAGGTAACACAATCGACATGGGTGATTACCATCTAGAAGCTGGACAGACAGCCACCCTCTGTCTAGCCTGATGGATTTTTGGCTTGCCTTGATGTCCAAGATCCTCTCAGCCATGTTTTCTGTGACACAGTGGGGTAGGAGGAGTTTGTCTGTTTTGCCAGGAGGCAAAGCATAGAGGTGGGATTTATACCTGCAAACACTGCCCTGAACTGAAGAGCTAAACTATTTGGTAAAGAAATCTAGTACATGTAGTACTATGTACATATTGTACCATGGCCCCAGTGATGATGCATGTAGGGAACATGCACACATGTTGCATGAAGCTTTTCTGGAAGTGATAAATAACCATACACTAGAGACGGTCCGAAATCTTCCCCTCTGAGCTGCCTGGGTTTGGTTCTTCGCTATTCTCCAGAAATGTGGGTTTGTTGAATTGACTGTCATTTGTGTTTTTATGATTATGCCCTCTCCACAGAGAAAATGGATAGTTGGTTGAACATCTGCCCAGATAAGCCCTCATCAAGCTGTATTGCACTATTTGTTGGTTTTCTGTTGGTTGGTTTTTTCAGAGATGAGGTGTAACACTGTCACCATGCTTGTGCCAAAAATCCTCGTGTTTGGCATTTTGCTGACCTCATTTCAAGCTCAGACATGTTGTGGGTTTCTCAGCCAGTTCTGCAAACAGTGATGCAAACCATCTCCCCAAAGCCTCATCAGTAAGAGCTCTTACTGAACACCTGATGGCTGACTTACCAGGTCCGATCTCCCCAGCTTGCATCCCCAAAGCAGTCTGCACCCATCATTTTGCTCTCAAGCACCCTCCTGCACCCATTCACAGAGGTCAGCATCTCTCCAGCTCAGAGATGAGGGTTGGGGAAATATTGCTGTGCCAGCCCTCTGCAATGCAACAGCCCGGCTTGGGCCTTGGTACTCTAGTCTGTATGCTGGAGGTAAAGCTTTATTATTCTGACTTTCCTACAGAGAGGTGGGAGTTAGAAAAGTGAGAGCTGTTAGACTGGTCTGTGGCCAGGCAGCCTCCTGGCAAGGATGGATTTCTACTGAGACCATTTAAAATTAAGAATTTAGGAGGGGAAAGGAAGGGCTGCAGGGACTGCCAGGGTCTCTGGGTCTGTTCTTGCAGCTGCCATCCGAAAGCCACACAGGTTTGCATAGGCTGCAGCCAGACGTTCACCATAAAGCATTCAAAAAAGGGGAGCTGAGACACCAATGACCTGTTTTTAATCACTATTTGGAAACTATGAGACATCGTGGTGGCGATGAGCCTGGTGGAAAGAAAGGTGATGTGTCAGAACAGACAAGCGTTTCTCACTGTGCCCATCCAAATTACTCAGGCGGAGACAACCTTAAGCAAACACTCTGAGAGCTGCCAGGCCGAGAACTCAAAGGTTAGGGAATCCTTGAATTTGGGTTGTCTTTGTCCCTGCCATACCCCCTGTATAAGGGTGCATGTAGGTGAGCTCCCAGCTCTGGTTTGCCAGGACCCTGCCTTGTCCCAGAGAAAACAGATTGCTCCTGCATGATCCATGCTCCTCCCATTGCAGGCAGTGACCTGAGATACAGAGGGAATAAGGTCAGAGGCTTCCACTAGAGATTGGTGCTGGGTTTGAGGCACCTGGGAGGTGTGATTTATTTCTAGAATACTTTGTATCATCTGAGCTTGAGCATTCAGAGCCCTGTTGGCAGCCTCAGGGAAAGGACTGTAGCAGCCTGGTCAGAGCTCAGAGGCTTTGGGGAGATGTGGCTGCTTTCATCGCTCAGAGTCAGAGCTCAGAGGCTCTGGGGAGATGTGGCTGTTTCCATCGCTCAGAGCCAGGTCTACACTCAGAAATGGGAAATACAAAAGTAAGTGGGTCAGCATATGAGAACACTTCAGTCCGGGTGAATCCCTGTGCATACTTCAAGCAGGCTCAGGGGGCCAGGGCTTTTGTCCCTTCCCCTAAAGAGGTGTTTTCACCTCTCCTTGCCTGGTTCAGCCCCTTCCCTCCCAGCTTTTGGAGCAGAGCAGCCACTGGCAGCCTCAGCCATCCCAAGGACCCCTCTGTGCCATAGGCAAGCTGCTCCTGTGCACTGCCTGGGCATGAAAACCAGCAGGCAGGGCTCCTGCTTACTGCACGCACCAAAGGCAGCCTGAATTAAGGTTACCACAGCTACCTTAATTCTGGCATTTACTGACCACATGTGGTTTGGCTTAGTAACCTTATATTGTTCATTAAGAGCAAGTTGGGAGGCCTGAACAATTTCTTCAGGTTGTTTTTTGCTCTGTTGGTGGCAGCTGTAGGGTTTTTCTTTTACATCCAGCTGACAGTGTCCCTTAGAAACTCCTCAGAAGAGATCACACTGATGTTTCTCCAGGCTTTTTCAGCTATGCCCTCTTCTCCTCTAGCTTACCAGCCATCCTCTCCTCACACTCAGCTCCGCTGGCAGAGGTGTGGCCCCAGAGAAGGTCCGGGCTTTCCCTCACCTAATCTCTAAGACCTTTCGGAAAAAGAGCCAAGTACATGTGAGCAGTGACTCCTTTTTAGGGACGATAGGTTTTCAGTGTATTAATGTACATAAAGCTCTCCCCCTCACCTCCTGCCTGAGACAGAGCTACAGCTGTTTCAGCAGAATTTCAGGAAAAAAAAAGCCACCAAAACTGTGGTCCTACCAGCAGAAAGGTCAGGGCATGGTAAGAGCAGCACTTCATTTGCCCATGGCACGTGTGTAGTGAGGGCTTCCCTCCTGCAGGGTGGGAGCTTGGTGCCTTTCTGAAGCATGGCAATAGATCAGCTGCCCACAGTATTTTGTACCCACTGGCCAAGCTGCTTCCTGCATCCTTGTTCATAGCAGTGCCCCTTCTCAGCATTGCTGTTCCCACCCAAGCCCCACATTATTAACCCAGATGGGTTATTAAGAGGCTTGCCCAGCCTGGAAACCCACCCCCCAGCAGGATCATCCCTGCCTGATCCAATCTAACATGAGATATCCCCACAAGTACTCCAGACCCAGCACTGGGCATGAGGCAGCCAAGGAGCAGAGGGAAAGAAGAGAAATTGTGAAAAGCAAAATGTTCCTGAGGAGAGTAGAAAGGAAGAAGAAATTATTCTTGTGTGTGAGCAGCAAAGAGCTTTATTCTGCCCAGCACCGGGTACTGCCTGCCTGGCCTGGCCCAGCTGCATAGTTTGGCAGGAGTTTTTCCATATGCTCTCTCTCCCTTTTCTCAAACTCCTGCAGAGAAAGAAAGGGCTGTTTTCAGGCACTTCTGTGCCTATAATACAGCTCAGATGAAAAGCAGCTCTCTTTCCCCTCTCCATCTTGCTTAGCAACACTTTTCTGGAGCTTCCCAGCTTTTCCCAATTCACTAACTCTTTCTGCTCACTTGCAGGACTGCTGGAATTTACCACAGACCTTACTGACCCGGATACTTGGGTACTGAAAGCAAAGGGCTATAAGTGATGCTGTACCCTACCACCCTCACTGTTAAGCAGCAGTGCTGCACCCGCATGACTTTCCCCTTCTCCCAATCACTGGGATAGACAAAGCAACGCGATGGGAAAGGGGGGAGGGATGCCTGACTTCATACTCACCCCAAACTCCGCGTCTCCCCTCTCCACCCCGTTTGCAGCCCTTTCCCCAGGCAGCTGCAGGGCTGCGGGATGGCGGCACGTCCCCGGTGTCTTGCTCGCCCCTCGGGGTTAGCCTGAGCGGCCAGCGGTGGGTTTGCCACGGGGCTTTGGGCTCCCTTTCACCGGCTGGCTGAGCTCCCGCACGCCTGCCTTGAAACGCCGCTGCCAGCCCCCTCCTCCCTTTTGGAGGGCAAGGGAGAGTGGGAGAGAGCTGGCAGCCAGGCTGGGGACAGCCTGAGTGTGCAAAGCCAAGGGGCACACCGAGCCCCCGCCAGGGCTTTGCCAGTGCGGCGGTGCCCCGCGGCTGAGCACCACAGGGACGAGAGGTTGAGCCCCCCGAGGTGCATTTCCCTGGGCTTTGCCGCTGCGAGAATGCTGAATGGTACAGTCGTGGTGGGCCGAGCCCCCTGTGCCGGGGAGGGGGCTGCGGGCTGCCAGCCACATGCCTGCTTCCCCTCTTCCCAGCAGCTCTGCACCAAGCTGCTGGCTTTTCTCCCTTCCCTTTATTCCCCAGCTCCTTCCCTCAACTTTTCTGACCCCTTTCCTGCAGCTGGGGGTGTTTGAAAGGTAGCCTTAAGAGCAGCCCACTCACTAGCAGGGGGACCAAGCAGGCTGGAGGCATCCAGCACTCGGCTGCACAAGGAGCCTTTCACCTGCAGCAGAAAGCTTTTCTCCCACCACTTGTGCTCGAGTGCAATTGCTTTCCAAGTTTGGGACAGTCTGTCAAAGTACTGCATCTATTCTAGGACCTCAGTGGGTCAAACCAGCAGTAACTAAGCTTTTTCCAGTCTGCAGGCTGGGAGGAGCATGCATTGATTTAATGCAAACTGGTTTTTTTTTCTTTTGTTAAATAAGAAACAAATACCTGGTTTATGTGCTGGAGCTGCCTGCAGCAAATGCTTGGTAGGGTGAGCTGGGAAAAGGATGGCTAAGGGGGGGTTTGCAGGGTGCAGTTCACTCATCAAGTTGAAAATCTTTCCATTTGCTCACCTTGAAATGCGTTTTTCCCAGCACAGCAGGGCAGGAAATGGCACAAAAAGCAGCAAAGATTTGTCTTCCATCCCATCCCATCCCTTAGGTCTCCCTCTCATGGCTGCCACCTCAGCAGGGTGTTCAGGTCGATGAGATAGCTTTTCCCGTGCCAAGACTGCCAGTCTGCCTGGGCATCTCTTGCCTGCTGGTGCAGGACACATCCATCACATGGAAGAACACAGCCCAGCTCCTGCCCAGAAATGGCCTTGGGGAGACTCAAGGGTGGAAGAGATGGCGTTGGTGAGGAAAACAGTGTGTATGTGGCACAGGGGTGGGAAATCCAGTTAGTTTGCAAGTGCAGGGGTCAGCATTTTCTAAGGTTTCTGATGGCACAGATTTACTTAGTGGAAGGGAACAGCAGCAGTTCAAGGCATCTCAAAACTGCATTTCAGAAGAGCATCTAATATGCCTTCAAGTGGTATATGGGGCTGTGGATGAAAGATAGCCCAGGACTTTAAAGCTGAATCCCATTGCCTCGCTGTTTCTGTTGCACATGCATCCTTTGCAGCAACCCCTCCTCTTTTCAGTGCAAGTCTGGGTGCAAACCCTCATGTGTCAGAGAAAAGGAAACCACTGGGTATTATTTGCAGGGAGAAGATGCAGCAGCAGGTGCTTTGCCAGGGGAAGCAAGTGGAGAATAAAGGCTAAGGCATTCCTCATGTCCTCGCCCCGGTGATTTGCGAGCAGCCACCGCAGCGGTTGTGCTTTGGATGCTTTGTGGGAAGTGGTTTCTGTGGAGGGGAGATGCAGTGGCTCCGTGCCAGCCGGGGAGGAAGCCCCGGCCCCGCTGTCCCTGTCTGGGTCCCGCTTCCCAGCTGCCGGGGCCGGCGGGGTCCTGGCTGGGGTTTGCGGGGAGAGCGCTGCAGTGTTGTCCAGCGACACCAGAGGGGACCCGTGGCTTGGGTTTCCCAGGGCGGGTGGCTGATACGGTACGGGCACGGACTGTGCAGTGCATCACAGTTAAGGGCTGCTCCCACCCTCTGGTCGGGGTCTTGCAAGGACTCAACAGTGTCCAGACCACCAGCATACTCTAGGCTGGTTGCATTCATGTTTCTTTTGGTAATTTTTACATACTCTGCTGTTGATTGACTTGCCCTGCATTGTGGGCTGCGTGCCCATCAGGCACGGGACCAGCTCTCCCTGCCCAGCTCAAGCCATTTCTGTGGACAGGGAGGCTCCATCCCCAGCAGCATCTCCAGTGGGACAAGCATTGGTGTGTGAAGCAGGATCGATGGAGGCTTCTCCACCAGCACACTGACCCACAGGATTCATGGCATGGTCTTCAGGCTCAGCTCCCACCCTGAGCCCATCAACCTGGCAGCTGAGGGTTCCCAAGCCCATTATCCCTGATGTCTGGTGTCAAGGGGAGGGTAACTTATTTTGCTTTGCAGTTTGTAAGCTCCCTGGCTCAGGTGGAGGAGCAGGATGTCCAGTCTCGGCCGCATGAGAGGACTTGTCATGGTCTGGAAATCTCTGCACTCTGCAATCAATTCTCGTTCACCGTTTTTCTTTTCTCATAAAGGTGAAAGCCACAGATGCAGATGAAGGCATCAATGGGAGAGTATGGTACAGGATTGTCAAAGGTAAGTCCAGATGCCCCTTCATGCATTGGTGAGTTTGTACCAGACTCTGGCCAGTCGTGCACACAGCTTCAGGAGGTTGCACTCTCCATCCTTTTGCACTTTGCAGTCCACAGAAACATCCCCTCCACCCTTAAGCAACACGTTAACATTAGGGTTAATTGCTGGGGGATGATTTGTCATGGATGGACACCTAGATGCCGTAGCTTCTGACTTGGCCAGGGCCAAACCCTGAAGTAGCTAACCCTGATATAGCTGGAGGTGATGGGGCTTGGGTTTTACTCAATCATCTTTCTCCAATGTAGCTTCCTCTGCATGTCTACAGGACTGATGCAGTGGTGGTGGGCAGCATCCATTTCATTTCTGCTCCCCTCCCTTCCCCTTCCCCCCTAGGAAACGAGCACAACAACTTCCGCATCAATCCCAGCACTGGGCTAGTGATGCGAGGCGTGCGGCACCTCGACAGGGAGCAGAACTCCTCTCATGTCCTGGAGGTGGAGGCCTACAACACAGAACAGGGACCTATGAGGAGCTCTGTGCGGGTAAGTACCTTGCAACCACAGAGGGGTGGACAGCAGGGCAGGGTGGTGGAGGAGTTAATGCAGAATATTCAGGATGCTTCATCAGAGGGCAGTCCTTTCCAGCCCTTGAAGGCATGCAGGAAGTTGGAGAAATCTGGTATGGAAATGCTGATGGAAAGTCTCCGGGGGCTGTCTGTGGGTGGAGAAGAGCTTGTTGGGATCTTTTTTGGGTTGGTTGGTTGTTTATTTTTCTTCTTTCCTGTGACATTTCAGTGCAATAAGGCTGCTAAGTGGTGTGGCAGGAGTGTGTGGGGTGGGCCAGCCACTGTCGGAGGGAGTCCTGCTTGCCCAGCGAGATGTGGCTCTACTGCCAGGAGGAAGAGAGCCTCAGCCTCAGCCTGTTGAAAGCTGTTTCTCCTGGCCAGGCATCTATTTAAATAAGCCAGGACCCAGTGGCAATAATCTTTAGCAGTGACACACCAGCTTCCCATGGTTCCCACAAACCCAGCCCTCTGGTTGCATCTATTTTTAGACCCACTGGTGGGGTGGGCTCTGGCCAAGCGTGACATGCCCACAGCACCAGCAGCAAATAGAAAACCAGGAGGATAAAGGGCAATCCCTGGGGAAACAGC
>NW_009923369.1:122235-123937 GCF_000696875.1 Nestor notabilis
AAATTTCCCACCAAGTTACCATCATTTCTACATTGCAGAGTCTTTAACTGCAAGGTTATGAGCAGGAGATCCTAAAGCACACTGAAATTAATATACAGACTGTATCTCCCTCCAGCCAGGGAAGTACTGAACCACTCCTAACCACAGGGCTTGATTAAATCTATGGCGTTAAACTGTGTGTTCACTCTCCATTACATGGTGTTCGTACTAGAGATAATGATTCTGCTGTGCAGCAGGTGAGTGCCATGGGTTGGCAAAGGTTCACAAGCCTTCCTTGCTCACCCATGGTTTCACTGGGGGGTTTCACAGGTGATCATCTATGTGGAAGATGTCAATGATGAAGTGCCGGTGTTCACCCAGCGGCAGTACAATCGCCTGGGGCTGCGGGAGACAGCAGGGATAGGGACTTCGGTGGCAGTGGTCCGGGCCACCGACCGAGACACAGGTAGGAAGCTGGGGGTGAGAGATACCCCACTTGGTGGGGAAGTGGTGGAATCAACCATTTCATGGATCCTGGCTTGGCTGGGTTGAAATCCTAACATGGGATGGGCTCTGCTCCATGATTGGGGTCGGTGTCAGTGGTGCCCACCTCTTCAGGATGTTTGATCCACCTGGCGCCATGGTTCCTGCTCTGTCCCAGGGAACGGCGGTCTGGTGAACTACAGAATCCTGTCAGGGGCAGAAGGAAAGTTTGAGATTGATGAGAGCACTGGTCTCATCACAACGATTGAGTACCTGGACTACGAGACCAAAACCAGCTACCTGATGAATGTGTCTGCCACAGACCAAGCACCCCCCTACAACCAGGGCTTCTGCAGCGTGTACGTCAGCCTGCTGAATGAGCTGGATGAGGCTGTGCAGTTCTCTAACAGTAGCTACGAGGCTGTGATCATGGAGAACATCCCCCTAGGCTCTGAGGTGCTGCAGGTCCATGCCCGCTCTATTGACAACCTCAACCAGATCACCTACAAGTTTGACCCCAACACCAATGCCCAGGCGCTCTCCCTCTTCAAAATCAATGGGATCACTGTAAGTAGCTACAGCATGGGCCCTCTTTCCTTGGTTGTCCACCATGAACTTCAGTGTTGGTGGCTGACACAATTGCTGTTCATCCTTGGCAGGGTGTGATCACAGTCAAAGGCCTCGTGGATCGAGAGAAAGGGGATTTCTACACCTTGACGGTGGTGGCTGATGATGGAGGACCAAAAATTGACTCTACGGTGGTAAGTAGTTTTTTACTACTTCCCCACCATCCTCTGTCAACCTCAGGTCACCTCCCTCTTCCTCTGGTGTAGGACAGCAGGTCCTAGCTGGCCTTTCTGCTTCAGCTGGAAACCCTGATTTGGGGATACCCTCCATTTAGCTTCTGCATATCATAGGCTGGAATTCCTCAGAACAAAACAAAAAAAATGCCCATCCCAAACTATAAAGTTTGCAGGTCTCTTACCAAGCTAAAACAGTTTTGAGGGAGGTAAATTTGGGTGCCTTTGTCATGGTTCAAGCCCAGCCGGCAACCCAGAACCACGCAGCCGCTTGCTCACGCCCCCCCTCTTCTTCCTCCCCCTGCTCCCGGAGGAATGGGGAGGAGAATCGGAGGAATATAACTACCATGGGTTGAGATAAGAGCAGTTCAGTAACTAAGGTATAATACAAACCACTACTGCTACCAATAATAATGATAAGAGGAATAACAAGGGGAGAG
>NW_009923369.1:124193-143409 GCF_000696875.1 Nestor notabilis
CAGCAACAACTAAAAACATCGGTGTTATCAGCGTTGTTCCCAGGCTGAAAGTCAAAACCACAGCACTGCACCAGCTACTAAGAAGGAGAAAAAATGACTGCTGTAGCTGAATCTGGGACAGGACCCACCCCTTATTCCATACCATTCACGTTATGCTCAGATCCCACATTTTTCAATATACTATCGCTTTTGTCTCGTATATATATATATATATGTATATACCCCCACACTCACACCCAAAGAGAGATATCATTCCTTAGTCCATGGACCAATCCCTATAGAGCTGCTAAATTCATCCAGTCCATGATGTCAGGCTGCATCTCTTGTAGCAGTCTTTCAGGGCAGGAGGGATGGTGTGTAGTGTTGGGTTGTGTGAAATACTTCACAGTGGTTTATGTTTAAGAGGGTTATATTTGGCAGTTTCAAAGGCAACTGAGTACGGTGGTGATTTGATTTCTCTGCTGGGGCAGGAGGTATGCTGGGTGCACTGGCAAGAAGTTTATCTATTAAAAACGAAGAGACGCACCAACAGAGGAGCCTCTGAACCACTGCAGGGGGTATCTGCAGACCCCAACACTGCTACAACAGGGTGCAGGACTGCCCCTTGCATATGCCTGCACCTCCTTAACCCCCACTAACTCTTGTTTCTTTGTTTTCTCTGTTTTCTCCTCTGCTGTCCTCCAACAGAAGGTAAGCACATCCGTCACACTGGCATCATCGTGGGGGCCAGGATCTATCCCAAACTACATAATGAGCTGTGGAGAGGGACCACACTGGAGGTGTCCAAGCCCATCTCACCAGTACCAGCCTCTGTGACACCCCCCAGGATATGGTGCGGAGCCTGTGGCTGCTGGCGAGCAGAAAGCCCAATGCCCTGATCTGGCATTTGGGACAGCAGCTGCTGGATCCATCACAGCTGCTGAATGGACTCTCCCTGCTCCTGGCTCTCTGCTTTTAATCAGTGGCAACAATAACCAAATCACCCTGAGGCACACAGCTCGCTCCCCAGCTTCCTCTGGGATGTTGTTGCATTCAGCCTGGCCACACCTGGGGCTCGGGGCACCCATAAATAGAGCCCCGGGAACAGAAAGGCTCTTCCTCTCCCATTTCTGTGTCATGTTGCAGCTCTTGGATTACAAATGCTATGAGAGCATTTCCTCTGGGTAATTGTGGCCAAGGTAGCCTGGTCCCCAGTCATCTGCGGATGGGGTGCCTCTCTGAGCATCTCCTGACCAGTCTCTCGCTCACTCATGTGCCTTTTCCCAGGAGGAAGCTCAGGTCTTCTCTATGCCCATCTCACTCTGGTTTAGTTAAATACATGCAGCTCTGTCTTCTTTGTGCCCCTTCAGCTTTTAAGCAAACACTGCCCAACCTTTAGGCTGTGAGTACAGATGAAATTGCTGCTTGTGAAAAGCATAGCAGGAAAGGTTCACCCTGAAGCAGCATGAGTTGCTCTGCCTAGCTATTTGGAGGATAAAAAAGCAGAGGATGCTTCATAGAAAAATGCACCACTGAAAGCTGCAGCACCCTTGCACTTTCTCCAGCCTCTAAGCATCCCTCCACCTCTTCCTCCTTCTCCTATGTGACAGGGATGTAGCTTCAGCTCCTGGCCTCAAATACCTGCACCCATTCCCACATGGAAGGATGGACAACACTCACACTGTTGGCACCGCAGAGGGGTACAGTGGGTCAAGATTTTGCCAGAGCTGTCAGTGTGGCTGTTGATGCTGGGCGGGCAGTGGGCCAGCTCCTGCCCTGGCCCTGCCTGAGCCCTGTGCCATGTCCATAGGTGACCATCACGGTTCTGGACGAGAACGACAACAGCCCCCAGTTTGACATCACCTCCGACTCATCCGTGAGCGTGGCAGAGGACAGCGCTGTTGGCAAGCGGGTGGCCCTGGTCCTGGCCCGTGACCCAGATGCAGGCAGCAACGGGCAGGTAGGGAGCCTGGCACAGCGGGCTAAAGCTGCCTGTAATGCTGTGATAGTGTTTCACTGATGCAAAATGCCTCCATCAGCATCTTCCTAATCCTTTCCCCTCCTCTCCATCCCTGCAAGAGCAAACTGGACATTGATGCCAAAAATTTTGTTTGTGCAGTGTGTACCAGCACTCCCCAATAGAGGCATGCAGCAGGAGGGGAAAAACATCCTCCTCGGGCTGTCTGGGACAAAGGGCTCTGTGGGGCACGTGTCAAAATGAGTCTGACAATTGGAAAACCAGCTGTGGCATCTCCTGCCATGGGGAATGGTTGCGAGGCCGTTGGCAGGCTGAACAGGAAGCTCTCTGACATTTGTTGTTTTCTTTGCCATGCAGACAGATGTTAATGAGGTCCTGTCACCCTCAATACCAAAAACTGCTAGCATCGTAGGAGAGCTTGGATGAGACCAAGGTTGGCACATGGGTGTTTGATTTAGGGTGACTACAATCAGCCAGCACACCCATGGACCCCAACACATTGGACCTTTTAAAATGCTTAGAGACTTCCCCTAGGAGATGCTGGGTTTATTATTGTAGGCTCTCCTTTCTCTCCTTCCTTCTCACAGCATCACATTGTCTTCCTTCTCTATTTTTCTTTTCCCATTATGTTTCCAGGTGACTTTCTCGCTGGCTTCAGGGAACATTGGCCGGGCTTTCGAGATCCGTACCACCAACAACACTTATGGTGAGGTGTTCGTGGCACGGCCACTGGACCGGGAGCTGCTGGATCACTACACCTTACGAGTAAGCACCAAACCACCCTGTTTACCTCCTTTGGCTTCTTCTGGTTTGAGCACTGAGGCTGTTTTCTTGGGGCTGTGAGCTTAAAAATGGCATGTTTCTTGAAAACCCATCCCTGACTGCAGATCCAAGCCTCAGATGGTGGTGTGCCTCCCCGGAGGAAGGAGCACACTCTGCGAGTGAATATCCTCGATGTCAATGACAACCCCCCCATCATCGACAGCCCCTTCGGCTACAATGTGAGCGTGAGTGAGGTGAGCACCCAGCCCTGCTTCTCTCCTTCCATCCCCTCAGCTGCATCGTCCCCACCTGCCCTGTGGTCAGACCTCACCTTGGATGATTTAAGGGTTGGTGGCTCCTTGCAAGCCCTCACCTGTGGTGGCATCCCAGTTTTGGGCTAGGAGAGAGCTCTGCAGTCAACTTAAGCCCATGAGGCTGCAGGGACCAGCAGGGAGAAGTGGCTACACACCAATGGAAATGCCACCAAAGTGACACAGGAGGCAGCGCAGTGCAGAATAGGAATTGCTTTCAGGAAGCAGCTTGGCAAGAGCTAGATAATTAAGCAATAAAACACAATCAGGCGTGAGAAAAGACAACTTATTTCCTGTCAGTTTAATTCCTGGACCGGGGGGTTCTCAATTTGATGATGAAAAATGAAATATGAGTAACAGCCGGTGACACTTAGCTGTGAGGAACTGCTGCTTATGATTAATAGCTTTGCATTAACATTATTGCCCTGTTAGGATTTTCTTATCTATTTAATACACATTCAGAGCTGGTTGAAGAACAGAATTTCTGTTTTGATTTCCCCCGTAATGGGGCCATCCAAAAATAATTAGCTGAGCTCTGAGTCCATTACACAGCCTTCACCTTTGCACGCACACTGGTTTTCACACTCTTCTAGGCTGTGCCAGCCTAGATAGGACCTAATGCACAGCTTTCTGCAACAGGGAATCAAACTGATTCATTGCAATAAATGGGAGATGCTATAACATAAGGACAAATAGGTACAATGTTGGCATGCAGCAGTAGCTGGCTTTGGTGACTTAACAGCAAATATCACCTGTTAGTTTTATTCCATTTCTTTTTGAAAGCTGATGTAGAAAATACATTTAATTTCAGAGTTTTGAGCCAAAAACTATCTGAGCACTCAAGCAAAGGGCAGAACCTTCCATTGCTAAGCCTGTGGCTGATTCTCAGCTGAGCTAGCAGTGGCAGAGCGAGTAGGCTTGTTAAGTTTTTGCATGAAGATGGATCTGTTACAGAATCACAGACTGGTCTGGGTTGGAAGGGACCTTAAAGCTCATCTAGTTCTAGCCCTACTGTCATGGGCAGGGACACCTTCCACTAGACCAGGTTGTTCCAACCCCTGTCCAACCTGGCCTTGAACACTTCCAAGGATGGAGCATCCACAACTTCTCTGGGCAACCTGTTCCAGTGCTTCACCACCCTCATAGTCATACAATCACAAGAATTATTTCATCTTAAATGTAGAACAGTCAAAAGCCACAGCAGCTGGTGAAAGAAATAACCTGGAAAAAACAAACAAACAAAACCATTTCTAGTATAAGCCATATATAAATTACAGGATGAGGATTACAATAAGGGCTTAATGAAACATCGTTTGCAATAAGCACTGCAAAATAGCATCCAGGAACTGGTGAAAGAGACCAGCCTTCTGCTTGGCTGGTGGGTGTTGGAGCAGTGAGTTTGGAACCTCAAGCACCGCAATGCCTGGAAAAAGAGGAAAAATTATATTAGAATTATGTTATTAATTATGTATTTTCAATGTTATGAGGTGCATGTCATCTATGTTGTGTATCTCTGCCACTCACCCTGCCATCTCACCCTGCAGAATGTCGGTGGTGGCACAGCAGTGGCCCAGGTACGTGCCACTGACCGGGACATCGGCCTCAACAGCGTCCTCTCCTACTACATCACCCATGGGAATGAGGACCTAACTTTCCGCATGGACCGTGTCACCGGCGAGATCGCCACCCGGCCGTCCCCACCAGACCGCGAGCGGCAGAGCTTCTACAGCCTGGTGGTCACCGTCGAGGACGAGGGCAACCCCTCCCTGTCGGTGAGCCACCAAAATGTACCTTCCAAGGGAATGATGGAGCTGGGGGCAGCACTGTGGAAAGCGAGCTTAGATACCTATCGTGGAAAGGGGGAGCAGGCACAGGGTGTGATGTTTTGGTGATCTGGGCAATTTGGGTTACGACTCGGAGCCCAAATCTGCTGAGTACAGGTTTGGTTCAGGGCCTCCTTCGGCACATGGTCCTGCAGGACCATCTCTTGCAGTCACCTGGGGAGCTGCTGTCTCCCATCTGTAAATGCCAAAAGTATCATGAGCATCCCAATGGGCAAGTGTGCTGGCAGCTGCAGGATTTGTCCTGCCCACTGATTTCTCACACTCAGATTCTGAAAGGTCTCTGGATGTTGCTCACCCATCCCAGGGCAGGGAGTCACTGGATCAGCAGCTGAACCGTGGTTCAGCTCACCATGGACTGATATGTGTCTGCTCTGGTGCTGGCAAATGAGAAGAGCTCCAGTAATTACTACTACTATAGCTGTTGTGAGACTTGGGCAGCTTCTTGGTCATGTTTCTGGCCATCTGGAGTGCCCTGCCCATGGTGATCAGGATTTGAGCATGCATTTAGGGCCTGATATGAGATCCCGTCCATCATACTTTGGTCTGGGGACATGGCCACCTTGCCTTGTAACTACCAGCCTGCAGGAGTGCACGGTAACTCCATTGCTGCAGCCTGGCTTTTCTCACCCACATGTTCCCCGCTCCACAAATAACAAGTTTCCTTATTTGTGCCTCTAAAGAGGTCTCTGGCATGGGAGGGTCATATGAGCAAATAACATTTGGGGCATTTTCCATCCCTGAGTCTCTCCTAACCCCACGGCTCTGTGGGGATGTGAGTAAGCAACTGTGTGCAGAAAGCAAGCCCAAATTGTGAGATGGGGAGGCGCGACACCCTGCCATCCTTCCTCTCCCCAACCTCTACCTGCAATCTCTTGCCATCTCTCTGATCTCACAGCAGAGCTCTCGCTGCAAAGTCCTGCTCTACATTTTGAGGAAACAGGTTGCAAACAGCAGAGTGAACTGTGGCTTGCAATTCTCACTTCAGGCTTTGCAGTCTCAACTCCTCCATCCTGGGTAGTTCACACACCTTCTTGTGCATCACCATCTTTTTCTTAAGCCATGCTGCCACTGTGGCTTAAATCTAGCAAGTCTCTTCCCCCAAAATTAGAGAAGGCAGCTTTGTGTAACTGCAGCACCCTATACTGCCAGCTCCTCTTTGTCCCCATTGCCCCAGCATCATGGGAGCATTGGTGATGCTGCCGTGATGAGGAATGCCATGTGCTAAACTGGCAAATCCCATTGCCATGGTAATGCCCTCTTCCCTTCCTATTGCCAGAGAGGACAAGTGACACAGCTTATCACTTCACGCTGCCAAAGCAGTGTCCCAGCAGCCTTGCTTGTCCTCAGGGTTTCTGCTGCATGACCACCACATCACCAATGAAAGTTAAGCCAGCAGCAACAATCAAAATCCTGACATGCTGAAGCAAAACAAAGTGTCCAGTGACCTGATTCCTGAGCAGAAAGAAGTTTCAACCCATTTCGGAGCTTGAGGATGCTTAGGTCTTGTGAAAGGCTGTCCTGCATGTCACTTGGGGACTGCTGGCCTCATGCCTGGGTGATGAAATGATGCCTGTCGGGAGTTTGTTGCCTGCTAGAAACTTTGGATTCACAAGTCTGGGCTGGTGCAGTGATGCACAAAAGGGGATTATCGTCTGTAATTTGTGCGTGTACTTCACGTATTTCATGTACTTCAAGACCTGGCCTCCTGAGTATGGGAGAAGCAGAGGATACAGCTGGAAGACTTGGAAGTCCCGTGGTGATCTGTGATATCCAGGATAGCAAAGGTACATGGAAGACTGCCCATCCTCCTGGGAGCTGGAAATGCATAGAAGAAAGGCTAAAATGCTGATGATAAAAGGAAAGCGTTTACCCCAACAAGCACTGCAGGAAAGAAATCCTTTACAAGCTGATGAGCTGCAATTGGAAGGTCCTGGTGTCTTTACATGGGAATTGCAGGAGTCACCTGAGCGATGTTTGTCCCTGGTGCAAGCCTGCAGCTGCCCCTCCTCAGGGTCTGGCCCTGCTCCAGAGTCTTCAGGATGCTTCTGGCAGGAGAAAGAAGGAAGGGAGCTAAGTCACCTACATGTGCTGGAGCTGGACTCCTCCTGATATCCACAGACCCCAGGCACTGGTGCTGCCCTGAGGCAGGGTGGATCAGCAAATCTGCTCAGATGCCTATCTTGCAGCCATGCCGAGCCAGGGCTGCTTCAGCCTCTTCAGTTTCTGTTCCTGTCTGCCCGCTCTGAAACAAGAGTTCAGGTGAAGCACTGCAGCTCCTCACGAGCAGAGGCCCAAGTGCTGATGCAGTGGAAAACAGCCAGCAGCGGGACACCCACTCAGTGTGTGTTCCCAAGCCAGGCACTTGCAAGAGCTGGGGGGGACCCATCAAGGTCCATAAGGGCATCTTGCTGGGTCACCTTCACCATAAGCATCCTGCCCAAAGGTACAGCACCATGCCATCTTCTCCACCACTGTTGAAGCTGAGGTGGAGTGCCAGCACCCACCATGCCAGGGCTCCTGTTCAATGCCTGCAGAGCTATCGCCTCTCTCCCCTAAAAGTCTAGTTTTCCTTCTGGCAAGCTTACCAGGTAGGAAAAGGTCCCTGATGCCACTCAGTGCCCCAACCTGCTGCACCAGTGTTTATGTCAGAGAATGTGGCTGATAGCTCACCTCTGCCTGCCCACCACAGCTGCCTGCAGCACAGGGCATACCAAAAGCAAGATTCCTGCAACACAGAGAGAAACCTGTTTCCAGCAAAGATTTTTTCTGTCATCAAACAGTGCATTCATTAGCAAATGGACTAGGAAAGTGATTGTTCCCCTGTACCTGGCACTGGTGAGGCCGTACCTTGAATCGTGTGTTCAGTTCTGGAGCCCTCACTACAAGAGAGACACTGAGGTGCTGGAGCGGTTCCAGAGAAGGGCAACAAAGCTGGTGAAGGGTCTGGAGAACAAGTCTTACGAGGAGCTGCTGAGGGAACTGGGGTGGTTTAGTCTGGAGAACTGGAGGCTCAGGGGAGACCTTATTGCTCTCTATAACTACCTGAAAGGCGGTTGCAGTGAAGTGGGGTTCGGCCTCTTTTCCCAAGTAACAAGTCAAGAGGTAACAGCCTCAAGCTGCACCAGGGTAGGTTTAGATGGGATATTAGGAAAAATGTCTTCACTTAAAGGGTTGTCAAGCACTGGAACAGGCTGCCCCGGGCAGCGGTGGAGTCACCATCCCTGCAGGTATTTAAAAGACGTGTAGATGCGATGCTTAGGGACATAGTTTAGTGGTAAACTTGGCAGTACTAGGTTAATGTTTGGAACTGATGATCTTCAAGGTGTTTTGCATCCTAAATGATTCTGTGATTTTACGGTGATTCTATGACTTGGAGAGGGTTTCAAAGCAGTTAAGGCCCACGGGCAGGCAAATCCTCTGTGTGCCTTTCCAGCTGCAGCTGCTGGGACAGGGAGAGGGAAGTGCCGGAAGGCACTGGGCGAGCTTTGCCAGCAAAGCCAGGAAAGGGGCTGAGCTGTGGCTGGCAATAAAGCACAAGTCCTGTGCTCAGGAAGTTACGTCTGTAGTGGGGGTGTTGGTGCTGGCTTCTCCTTTATCCCTCTGCCTGCGGCCAGACCATCCTGAAGTTCCTCTTGCTGTAACCAGCACAGGATTAATCAAATCCTGCAGTGGGCCGGGGTGTCCCCTCCCCCTGCAGAGGCAAATGCTGCTTCCTGCAGCCACGTAGCATGAAAATTCAGTGTGCTGCCTGGGATGCTCTGCCCAGGCATGCTGCCTGGTACGGCTATTGCTCAGGTCTGACACTGGTTTTATATGACTAATGTTTATGTTTGTCTAGTGGAAATTTTTCCCCCACTTTACAACAGAAACAGAAGCAACAGAAAACAAAACAAACACAGAAACGCACCCTTCGAGTAAGAGTGTCTACCACAAGGTTTTATGTCCTCGCCAGGGGTTGAGTCATACTGGAGCCTGACCCACGGATTCTTCTGGATAGGCAATGCCAGGGTGCTGTGTTCAGACAGAGGATACTGGGAGGGCACCTGCCAGCGCAGTGCAGGGGCATTGCAGGGTCCTCCAGCACGGCTGAAAGCAGTGGCCCCAGGGACGGGTGCTTTGGCCATGCTGGCTCCAGGAGGGCGGGAAGAAGCCAGCCAGAGCGTTTCCCAGCACCCTCTGCATGCTCCCATGCCTCTGCCCCTCTGCAAGTGCTCTTGGCCACGTCACAGGAACATCCTCCTACACCCTCCAGATGAACTTTCTAATTTACAGGCATTTAAAAAAAAAAGCCCAAAACCAAAACCAAACCAAACCATAAACATCTTTTTTTCTCTTTTAATCAGCACTGATAATGAAAGAAAGATAAACTCCCTTGATCCCAAGCTGAGGATAAATTTGCAGCAGAAATAAGGCTTCTCCCAACATGTGCCCAGCTGAAAAGGCAGCAGCCTTGCATGTCCATGACCATCTCAAAAGGCTGGCAGGGAAGGAGGGTTCCATCAGCGGCAGGGAGCCTCTCCCCTTCCTGTTTTGCAAAGAAAAAGGTAGTACAAGGTTGGCCAGTGACCCTGCTTTGTCTCATGATGGATAAAGTACTTTACCATCCACTCCCAGAGAGGATGTTCAAAGATGCAGGAACAGGCTGATATTGCAGAGCTTAAACCCCTGGCAATAAGTTAAGTCCTTGGGGAGGTTTGTGGATGCAGGTCATCCTTCCTTCCCTACATCCCCAGTTTTCATCTAGCCCATAAAATATGAGCAGTACAAAGCCATGCTCTTCTCCATAGAAATAGTTAAAAACTGAAATCTGGGCAAGAGAGGTTCACTTCCAGCCTCAGGGCAGAGCCAGGACAGGAGGCGAGGGCAGGGCTCCTGCTCCCAGCTTCATTGTTTAATGCTTTGCTGCCCATTGCCGTACTGCCCTCCCCAGGGTCCTGGCTGGATGCATGGCACAGTGGCTGCTCAGCCTCTCCCGGCTGCAGCCGGGGTATGTGGTTTCCTCCTGGGTCTTTACTCTTTGAAGGAATTCGGTGAGTCAGGAACAGGATCTGGAAAAGGATAGACCAGGGGTATTAGTCCAGCTGAGAGCTGTGGGGATCTGCTTTGGCAAGCAGCCAAACTCTGCTTTTGCATGGAAAACAGGCTCTGAGTCCTTTCCATCTTCGAATCCCTGGGACTTGATGTCCCACATAATGCAAAATTTGCAGCCAATATTTAACACTCGTCCCCTTTCCCATTCATCTCCCTGGCTGCCCCTTTCCTTCCCACCCCTCCTGCCATGGCCTCCAGGGGGGCTCAGGATTGCCAGTCACTCACCCAGCGTTGGGAAGAAGCAGTCCCCAGGGCCAGGCGGGGACAGGGGGGTGCCAGGCTCAGAGAGCAGGTGCCGGCCGGACTCGGAGGGCTGCCGGCTGGCCATGTAGGAGAGCTGGGGTCGGAGCTGTGGCTCCATGCTGGCTGAGGGGACCGCCTCAAAGACAGGGTTCTCAATGCCCTGGGCATTGCTGGAGGAGAGGAGAGGAGAGGAGAGGGTATGAGAGGCAGGGATTTGCATTTTTATTTCAGGAGCCTTTTTTATCCCTGGGGATAAAGCTGAGCACTTGGAACAACAAGCAGTGCAGGGAGCAGGTTCAGGCAGCGGCACCTCAGGTGAGAGCAAGCAGGGAGCCCGCTGCAGAGGGGGAAGCTTAGCTGAAAGGCACCCTGGTTTCAAGTTCTGGAGCATGGGAAGATGTGTGCCCCTGGCACAGGCAAAAAGAAAGGAGGCACTTCCCATTCCAAACAAGGGAAGAGGAACAGTGGCTGACTGGAAAAGGACAAGATTACAGGTATGGGTGCCACAAGCATCCCCTTCACCTTAGTGGGCTGAAGATACATGCTGGCTTCAAGGGGAGGGGAGGACCCTTGCAGGGTCCAGGATGCAGGCAGAGGGGTGTGCGAGGAGGTTGAGGGGAGCTGGAAGCACATAGGTTTCCTCACCTCTCCATCCTGACAAGCTCATGAGCACCTGCCAAAGACAAAACAGTTGGTGTGAGTGCTGGCAGCATGGAGCCCAGTGTCAAACCCAGACCCACTACCAGCGCTTTCTGGTTGTCTCATCCACATGCAATTCCTCCTCTTCCTCTGCATCCCTCACACCCTTCCCCCTTCTTTGGCATCAGCCCCTTCTTTGCTCCCAAATCTCCTTCTGCAGTCTCCCACCTTGCTTACTCCCCAGCCTGGCCTCCTTCTGGACTGAAACCACAGCCTGTGAAGAAGGGGGAAGGAGGCACCTATGCCAATGCAAGGTGAGGTGAGCATGGTGCAGTATCTAGGCTGCAGCCTGGTCCTGCTTGTGCCCAGATCACCCACCACCTGCTTGTGACACCCTCCTGGGGCTCTGCAAAATGCCACCCCAGCATTTGGTTACCCTATGTTTGTCCAGGCAGCACCCTGTTATTGATCACCTCACCCTTCTTGCCACAGCAGATCCTGCAGGCTGTGTTAGTCAGGTGTGCTGGATTTCTGCATGGCACATGGCATCTTGAGCTGAGATGCACAAGATTTGGCTCAGACCGTGCTGATGGGAAGCACCTGGTAAAAATAACCTGTAGCTTACCTAGTCCAAGACACACAGAAGCAAATTCCCCTGGGAATTTGCCTGCCTTCTTGGGTTAAATAGCATCCAGGTGATGCTTTGCAGCAGAGAATAGAAGCTGCATCCTGGCCACAGCAAAATGGGTGCATGAAGACATGCAGCCAGTCTTTTCAGCCTGAGATGGATGTCGAAAGCACAGTTCCCATTCTCGTGCCAGCATCGCATCCACTGCTGCTGCAAAACCCACTTCTCCAAAGGGTTTGCTCAGACCCAGGCAGCTGCCCACTGAGCTCGGTGAGAGAAACCGCAGGGCCCCTGGCTTGCCCAAGGCCTGATGAAATGGCTCTCTTGGTTAAGGTGGTGCCCCTTTCTGCTTAATTACTGAAATCACTGGGAGCCAAGCATGGGCAGGAGCTGGCAGCATCTTGGCACTGCCTGGTTTTCTACGGCTGGGGCAGTGGGGGGAGATCTGGCTTGCTGTAGTCCTATTGCCATAGACATGTAAGGGGTCGAGAAAAAGAATGAATAATGCTTTTTCATTCACTTAGAAGGCAAAGCTTCCATTTCAGGTGTAACGATAGATGACTAAATGAGCCAGCTCTTGCAGGGGATGGGGAGGAAAGTGCTCAGCATGGAGGGATCCTGGCAACATCTTTGGAATCTCAGTGCCCCCAGCATGCTCCCTGGGTGCGTTGCAGGCATCAGAGTTCCCCTTCCCACCCTACACTCCTCACCTGCAGCCTGCAGGCACGGCTGGCCCTTCCCAGAACAGCTTTGCAGGAGGCATCTGGCAGCGACTTGTCTTTGGGCCACCTAACACTGTGCCCATGGGCAGCTGAACCAGCTGATCCCAGTGGGACACATCCCATCCCATAAAAGCCATGCTGACACAGAGATGAGATGGCTGTCCCTGCCAGCAGCTGGCAAGGGGAAGGTACGTACGTCTGCTGCTGACAGCTTGTCTCTGCTTGTAAATCAGGAGCAAGATGAGGGGCAGGCAGAGGATGCCCACAATGCAGGCGCCTGTTGCCAGTGCAGCAGCTGTGATATCTGCAACACAAGAGAGCAGAGCTGGAGCGGGTGGTGGAGAGAACTCACCTTACATTGCCTCAATTTCCTCAAGCCATACCAGATGCATGGGGCAACACCAGTGTTGCCCCACACCTGATGCTGTGAGACTTCCACAGACATGGGTGGTCCATTTCTAGCCGGGATTCATGCTGGGATGCATTGCCTGTTCCAGAGATAAGCCCTGAGGCATCAGTTTAGGACATTTACCAAAATCCTCCATTGCTGGAGGACATCCCAAGGTCTGTCTTTGTTCTTCTAGATACGAGGAGAGAAGCAGGGGCCCTGATAAAGCCCTTTGAAGTCAGCAGAAAGGCTCCCAGCAATTTCAAAGAGTGCTGACTCCAAACCATGGCCAGCTTGTCAAAATCAGGCTGCCTCAAAGTACTCAGGCATCAAAGGGCTTGTTACTCAAGGCCTCTGCTAACAAACGTGCCGCTGCATAGTACTATCCATAGAGGCTCCCCAGAAAGGCTGGCAGCCTTCAGGCATGTGCGTGGCCATCGAGGTCCATGTGGGATGGCTTGTGGCAGGGTCAAGGGCTGCCTAAATCAAGAGGAAATTCAGCTCAAGCCCTTCTCTTGCATATCCATCTGGGGAAGCAACTTCTTGCTCCGTGTGTGTGGTTTGGGAGGAGGGGGTGTTTCCCCTTTTCTCTTTTGCCTGGCAGGACAGGGTGTCCCAGCACTGAGGGGTTGAGGCAGAAACCACTACTCGTGGGGATCAGGGGGCAGTTTCCCATGGGTGGGCTGGCCCCAACCATGCTGCAAAACAATTTTAGCAAAATCTGACCATTTATTACCCCAGCAAACAGGGGTAGATAGACAGGACAATCCTCCAAGCCGCCACCTGCCTAGTGAAGTGTAGGCACCTTCAGCATTTAGTCATTGTCTGAGCACTCTAACAAGATTTGGGTTTCCCCTGCTAGAGCATCTCTGCTTGGGGCGAGGGGGCATGAGCTTGGGATGATGGCAGGGACTTGTAAGAGGTTCCTGCAACTCTTTACCTTTCTGTCCCTTCCTATCTGCTCATGGCAGTGGCCACTAAATCCCCAAGCATGTTTTGTGCAGGCTCAGGTGATTTATAACCCCAGGGTGAATGATCCCCACAGGCTTCAGGGCAGTCATATCCAGGTTATGGGCCAAAAGAGGCTCTCCTCAGCCTGAGGATGTGCCTGTCAGATGCACCCATGGGGACAGCTTCAGAAATCACTCTCCCAACACCCGACTGTGAGTTTGCATCTGGACACTGGTGTGTTTACTGCAAGCAGGCATCCCTAGGAAAATACATATGTGAGCAAAGCATTGGAGAGGTGGTTTTTTCCCTTTACCTTTGCTGGTGGCAGTATGAAACGTGCAGTTTTGAAGCCCTCCTCTGCCTGTGGAGGAAAAAAGCATGTTAAATCTCAAGTGATTTGCTCAGGTACCACATTGCTCCTGATAGCTGTGCTTGCCTTTGCTCACCAGTGTTGAGAAAATCAGCCCAGAGCATCCCAAAAGCAAGAGTTTTATCCTGGGAAACTTACACCAAGATTCCTACTGTGAGACCCATTTTCCCTCATGGCAGCATGGCCTGGCCCTTTTTGGTTTTTTTAGTCTAAATGAAAAACTTTCTCTCCTAACACTGCAAATCAAGGGCAGGAGGTGCCTTCCCCTCCATTCTCACACCTCCTGGGCAGCTCTGCTCACTGGGCTGCTGCCCTGAGATTATCTACAAGCCCTGCATCCCAAGCAATGCTTGCAGTCCTCACTCAGCCTTGGATGACCAGCCAGCTCCTTTTATGCTGAGGTTTGTTTTCCTCTCTTCCAGAAAGAGGTTGAAGAAGATCAGTGAAACTATGTAGCATGGATTTTATTGTGTTCCAGCCTCTTGATTTATTTTTTCTTTTTCTTTTTTTTTTCTTCCCTTCTAATGTTCCAATGCTCTCTGGCCCTAATTCAAACCCCCAACATCTGCTGCTCTTTGATTCTTGCAACATGGCTTTGGCTTTCAGCATCAGCTTGCCCTGCCTCCCCAGCCCTGATGCTGCACCCTGGCATCCCCCACCAGCCCTTATCTGCCGCCTTGCCCTGACGCACCCCGTCATGGTTGCAGGACTGGCAGGGGCTTCCCTTGCCCCCCTCACCTTGCTGGATCTGTAGCTCCACAAAGCCATGAGCGACCTGCAGGGTGTGGGGCTTGCCGTGCTCCCGCCTGGCCTCCACAGCATAGCAGCAGTAATTCCCACTATCCTGCAGCGTCAGGTTCATCACCACAATGTGGAAGGCTCCGTGGTGGTCCGGGACAAACTCCACCCCATGGTGGCTGGCTTGCCCCCCAACAGGGGATTTTTGGGTGCCATTGCCCAGCAGCTCGTGGTGCCTGCCCAGGTCGTGGTGCAGCTCCTTCTCAGTGACGTTGCGGATGTGCTGCTTCTCAGAGCAGCTCTGGTCACCGTTGCTGCTGAAGTACCAGGTTTTGTAGAGCAGGTCATGGCGGTCAGCAAGGGGACCGCTGATCCGGCAGGTCAGGGTGACGTTCTGGCCCTCAGGGCAGACGCACAGTGAGTATGGGGTGGTGATGAGAAAAGCTGCTGGTCCTCCTGCCGGGAAGAAGGCACAGTGGATGACTCAGACCCTACAGCCCTGGGTTTACCCCGAGTTCATAGCAAAATGGGAATCCTTCCCCAGACAAGCACTGCAACCCAACGAGCTGTGTTGGCAGAGGGATGGCTAGGGGCTGCAGAGAGCAACCGGCATCAACACCAGCCTGCAGGCAGAGGGAAAAATCTTCACCATGCCTTTAGGTCAAGAAAACTCATGAGCTCTCCATATCCTGAGACAAGGGAGACGGGAAGCACAATGTGAGCCCTTTGCTTGCTCTGTAGCAACATCCCAGCAGGGCTGGGAGCAAAACTTCACCCTAGAAATAAGCCCTGTGGGAGAGGCATGCTTTAAGTACATCTGAGCATCAGTTTCATGACAGCAGCAGGGAGGCAGAAGTTTGCACAGGGCCACCAGAGCTGGCAGAGGTGTGTGGCAGGGCAGCAGAGGTCTGCTACAGGGCACCAGACCTCTGCAAAGCATGCAGAGGATGAGAATTGGGGCAGCAGGGTACGGCTCGTGAATGAGGAAATACAAGTGCTGCTGAGACAGCTGCAAAAGAAAAATAAAAGAGGGGGAGAAAAAAAGAAAAAGAAAACAGCAAGGAGGAGCTCACACCACTCACCCCCCCCCTCCCCCGAGATCAGGCAGGGAGCAGGTCCCACCCTGGTTGTTTTTCAGCCCTCGGGAGGAGAAGGGGGAACTGGCCAATGCTGACTGTGACGAGCTGTGTGAAAATGAAAACAATTTGCAGAAAGAAATCCCTGAGCACTGCTGGCTGCAAAACATGAGCAGGAGGCCTGGCAGAGAGGCGGGAGCAAGGGGTGCACCATGGCGTTACTGGTCCCATCCCAGCATGCCAGTGGAGGGTACTGGTGGGTAAGGGAAGCTGTTCATCAGGGGAGAGAAACGAGCAAAGACAGGCAGGTCTTTGGTGCTCTGGCCCCATCACTGCTTTGTGTTTGCAGAAGTGCAAACATCATTTTCGAAAGCTGAAGTAAAAGCAGATTCTGGGTTCATTTTCTTCAAACTGTTGGGAAAACAAAGTTCCTGGGGCTGGTTCGCAACAGAGAAGATGGTATGAAGCAAATGTTCTTTTATTTTGGTAACATCCTGTTGTGCCATTAGCTCTGCCACTGTTTCGCTTTGAGGTTTTTCACTTGCTATACTGAGCAGGCATCAACCATAGGCAGGGTGTGCTGTGCCTGCCTGCAAGCCATCCAGCTGGTCGAGAGGCTCCCCATCGCTGAGCTCCCTGGAGGCAGGGTCACCATGTCACTGCCCGGCACAGGGCTCCGTTTGAGAGAGCGAAACTGAAAATGTCCCCCATGCCTTCCACCTCTTGTGGATATTTATGGGTGTTAAGATGACAGTGTAAGAACAGCCATGAAGTCCCTGAGTCCCAGCAGGCTGCCTGAGGGTGCTTTGCAGGGAGAGGGTGCTGTGGCAAGAGCATCTGCCCCACCAGACCCCCCTGGTTTGCAGCACAGGGTGCTGAGTAGTCCTGTAGAGCTGAGGACAGTGTGACATTTGCCAAACTGCTCCATCTAATCACACCGGCTTCCTTCAGGTGCCTCAGCCTGCTCCCGATGGTGTGCGCAGCAGCGTATCCCCAGGGCTACGCTGGGGCAGCAGTTTGTGTGGCCTGAGCTCAACAGTGCCTAGTTTGTGCTTGTTTCCAAGCCCCAGCTGCTCCTCATCCTCAGATGCTGCTGGGGCCAGGACGCTTGACTAGGCTGGCCGGGTTTTGGCATGCAGCAGAGGGGGTCCCCCACCTCCTTGCCAGCACTGAGCACAAAAGGCACCTCTGATGTGTTTCTCAATACCTGCCACAACGGGAAGTGCCCCATTCACATCGGGGTTCCCCCGGGAGCCAGAGGAAGGGAAGCCAGGCCTCTATTGGAGGAAGCCACACTTCCAACACCTTGCAAAAGTATCTGCAGGAGTCTTTGTTTTCCACACAGCCCCTCAAATAAAACGGGGCCATCCCGCGCATCCCGCACAGCCTGCAAACCCCTGCCTCACTGAGCCATCCAGCCTCCACCTCCGGGGCTTGATGGGAACCGTCTGGATAGAAAGTCAGCACAGCCCGTGCTTTCAGCAGCGGCGCCCAGCCGCGGGGGGGGGCGGGGGGGAGCAGAGGTTAACCACGTGTGCAAAGCCTTCAGCATTACCGACTTCCCTTCTCCCAAGCAGGGGAAGGCTTGCAAAAGACATCAAGTAGAGGAGAAAACAGCTGGGAGAGGAGAGCGGGCAAGGCATAGTTTGCCCCGTAGCAGCGCCAGGGAGGTTGCTCCCTCCCTAAGATGTAATGAGGCTTTTATATCTGTGTTAGATGCCAGATGGTACCCGGAGGAAATGTCTTCTATCAGCATCTTTGCACTAAAGCTTATGGATCTTAATCTCCCCCGGGTGCTTTGGGCTTCTTCCATGCCCAGACCCCAGGTCTGGCTCCATCCTATCCTGGTCGCATCATTCCCTTTGAAGTCAGCACTGCTGCCAAATGCCAAAATAAAGCCAGATGCCCATCTCTGCATATCTCCAGCTGAGAGAGCCTGGACCCATCAGGGTCCAAGCAGAGAGCTATTGTCTTGTCACCATCTGTTAAAGACAGAGGAGGGCTCAAGTGGGTGCCAAAAGTGCCCCTCTTCCTCTTTGGCACCTCAGTATCTTGGGCTCCTAACTGCAGCGTTGCATTGGTGCAGCACAGAGCATGGTGCAGCGCTGGTACATGCCCAGTGCTAGCACCACTGTCTAGCTTGAAACCTGTGAGCTCTCCTTCCAGAGAAAATGAAGTGCAAAAAAATGCTAATGCCAAGGAAGCTGTGTTGCTCTACCAACCAACAGCTTAAATAAAACAGGATTGTATGCCAAATTCTTGGTTTGGTAACCAAAAGCCTCTCCTGGCTGCTTCTCCTGACTTTAGTCCCCTGCTCTGACAAGCAGCTGGTTGATTTACAACCCTGTGGCTTACAGAAGTGATTTCTACATCATGCCACCTCTTTCCACTCCAGGGCAATCTGGATTGAGGGCTGCAGCCTTTGGAGGAGCTCACCCACAGCAATGGAGGGTTTGTCAGATTGAGAGTGACTGCTCAGTGTCAAAGTGAGGAAACCAGTTTTAATTCCTCTTGTGAGAACTCTTGTAACAGCCTCACATGAAAGTGCCACAAGGTGTCATTATGCTTCAGAGTTACCAGCCAGGTGAGATGTGCAGGGGCATCCATACCTCAGCACAAGTACTTAGAGCAGGAAAGAAAAAGAAAAAAAGTCTTACTGAAGATGCTTGAGACACCTGTGTTAATGGCCCTCATCTCCTGCACCTGGAGAAGCCAAATAGTTTTTTACCTGCAGAGCTGCTCCCTGGGTGCATCATCCAGGTCATGGGAAGAGCAGCCTGGAACTATTTGTACTCACTGGAGGGTCCTGCCTTGCTCCTCTTTCAGCACAGCTTGGCTCGGGGATGGAATCCCAATGCTGAGTTTGCACTTTGAATGCAATTTTGGAAAGCCAGGCTCAGCTGTCATCCTTTGGGTGGAGAGGTGCCACTTCTCCATCCACCTAGCTGCCAGCGTCCCCAAACCCCATAGGAGCAGGACATCTCCAAGGGCTCTACTTCTCCATCAAGCCCTGCTAGAATTAGCTGGGGGTTCAGAAAGTTTTGGCAGGCACAGTTGCACAAAGCTCAGTAACTCTGGCACCAGGCTCATGTTGAACATCAGTGTCCGAGGTTGCTCCTTTGCAGAAGGTTTGATGTTCAGTCCCAGCATCCTAGATGGATAAATTAAATAATCCAAAGCGCCACAGAGATGCTGAGAATCGCTCCTGGATGTTGAGAAATGCTCAAATGAGAAGCAAAGCAAATCCACACCAACCTTGCTGTCCCAGAGAAGAAGGGGCAGTGGGGGCATAATTTCTTCCTGGGGATGTGCTGGCAGAAATGCTGGAGGTGGTCACTTTGTCTTCCCAGGGCAGAAGGAGAAGCCATGCCCAACAGGATGCTCATCCCCTGCTTGCGCAGGGCAAGGTGAGACCACGGTCCTTCCCAGCTTCGTTCTCTGCCCCTTCGTCCACAGATGAACTGGAGTTTTAACTGCCACCGCCCCTGTTCCACTA
>NW_009923370.1:0-7806 GCF_000696875.1 Nestor notabilis
GAGCTGTTGGAGCAAGTCCAGAGGAGGGCCACGAGGATGATCAGGGGCTGGAGCATCTCCCGTATGAAGACAGACTGAGAAAGTTGGGGCTGTTCAGCCTGGAGAAGAGAAGACTGCGTGAGGAGCTCATAGCAACCTTCCAGTATCTGAAAGGGACCCATAAGGATGCTGGGAAGGGAGTCTTCATTAGGGACTCTAGTGGTAGGACAATGGCTTCAAACTTAAACAGGGTAAGTTTAGATTACATATAAGGAAGAAGTTCTTCACAGTGAGGGGGGTGAGGCACTGAGGCACTGGAGTAGGTTGCCCAAGGAAGTTGTGAATGCTCCAACCCTGGCAGTGTTCAAGGCCAGGTTGGACAGAGCCTTGGGCGATATAGTTTAGTGCGAGGTGTCCCTGCCCATGGCAGGGGGATTGGAACTAGATGATCT
Source organism: Nestor notabilis (assembly GCF_000696875.1). Classification (NCBI taxonomy): domain Eukaryota; kingdom Metazoa; phylum Chordata; class Aves; order Psittaciformes; family Psittacidae; genus Nestor; species Nestor notabilis. Next base: position 432 of record NW_009923370.1, read on the forward strand.
TAAGGTCCTTTCCAACCCAAACCATGCTATGATTCTATGATTAATACACAAGGACTGGGCAACACGCAGGATGTATCACTGTTATTTAGCTCAGAGACAATGGTATACTACTGGTAAATTACTGGTAAAGTTTCTAATCTGTTTTTGTAGGTTTGGGGATTTTTTGATTTTTTGATTTTTTTTATATATGATCTCCTCAATGCTCTGCTTTTCATTCAAACCTGGCAGATCCAGCAGGACAACAGAGAAAATGAAAGAATACAGAAAACTGATCCACTAACCTGAATCACAATCACTAAACTTGTTCAACCTTAAAAATAGAACAATTTTACTTACGTCTCCCCATCTCGTACAAACATTTTTAATGAAGAACCTCTATTAGTTGCAGTGGCTTTTCCACCAAGTCCAACAATAAGAGCAGTTAATACAGAACTTTTTCCACCTGTAAAAGAAGCATTGTATTTTTTTAAAGGAGTTCTTGTAACTCTTCATCCAGTTCACCCATATTACAGATTTTTGACTGCTTATGTATTCATGCACTAAAAGTACAAATTCTGTCCTTATTGAACAAACATGTAAAATAGTGATAATGCTAGAAAAATATCTGCCACTTCCAAGGCTCTCCCTAAAAATAAATAAATAAATAAATAAATAGTAAATAAATGTTTTTGTTACTTCTATTTAGCAATTTGCATTCAACAAGATGTCCTATCTCAGGATGAAAGAATCTCCCCTCACCCTTTCCTTCTTCCCCAACTCAATTTCACTCCCAACTTCTCTACCTGCCCTACAGCAGCGTAGGAAGGGGGAGAATGGGGTTTGTGGTCAGTTCATCACATGTTGTCTCTAACACCCCTTCCTCCTCAGGGAAGGACTTCCCACACTCTTCCCCTGCTCCAGCGTGGGATCCCTCCCATAAGAGACAGTCCTCCATGAACTTCTCCAATGTGAGTTCTTCCCATGGGCTTCAGTTCTTCATGAACTGCTCCAGCATGGGTTCCCTCCATGAGTACAGCCCTTCAGCAACAGACTGCTCCAGTGTAGGTCCCTTCTATGGGATGCAGCCCTTCAGGAACAGACTGCTCCAGTATGGGTCACTTCCATGGGGTGCAGCCCTTCAGGAACAGACTCCTCCAGTATGGGTCACTTCCATGGGGTGCAGCCCTTCAGGAACAGACTGCTCCAGTGTGGGTCACTTCCATGGGGTGCAGCCCTTCAGGAACAGATTGCTCCAGCGTGGGTCCCCCACAGGGTCACAAGTCCTGTCAGCAAACCTGCTCCAGCGTGGGCTCCTCTCTCCATGGGGCCACAGCTCCTGCCAAGAGAGCCTGCTCTAGCACCGGCTTCCCACAGGGTTACAGGGTCCTTTGGGCATCCCCCTGCTCCACGTGGGGTCCTCCATGGGCTACAGGTCGAGATCTGCTTCACTGTGGACCTCCATGGGCTGCAGGGGCACAGCTGCCTCACCATGGGCTGCACCATGGGCTGCAGGCAGTCTCTGCTCTGGCGCCTGAAGCACCTCCTGTCCTCCTGCTTCAGTGACCTGGATGTCTGCAGGGCTGTTTCTCTCACACATTCTCACTCCTCTCTCCCGCTGCAATTGCTGTTGCACCGTAACTTTTTCCCCTTCTTAAATACATTATCCCAGAAATGCTACCACCTTCACTGATGGGCTTGGACTTGGCCACATGCACATATGAGTACATTTAGTTTAAATATAAAATTTATGTATGATTTAGCTATGAAAAGATTTATATTCACAGTACCTTTTGCAAATCTCCAAATTTAAGACCTAACTTTTTCACCAGCCTTGAACTACTAGGATAGACTTGTGTGGTTCCAAAGTCCAGAATTGAATCCATCTCCATTAATAAAAGATGGCTAGCAATTATTTTTCAAATAAAAATTACACCTTCTAAATTATTAACAAAAGGGTTCTTTGACAAATAAATTATGCAATTAATACTTACTTCCATTGTTTCCAACAACAAAATTGAGATTTGATCCAAACTGAAAAGGCCCCAACATTGAATGACACATGAAGTTCTTCAGCTGGATACTTTCAATTATCCCAACTTCCCCTTCAGTCTAAAGATAACAATTAAAACTGATGTTAGGCATGCATTTTAATGATACAGTTAATCTCTTTTAAATATAATGAGAATTCAAGTGACTAAATGATATAAAACATCAATGGTTACAAGCTAAAAGGAAATCAGGAAGGTTTCATAACACTATAAAGTTGCTTGCTACACAGCAGTTACGCAATAAGAGGAACAGTTACCTAAGCTGAACGCTCACCCGTAGTAACACTGTTCTCCTCATAACTAACTTATAATTAATACAACATAAAAGATTAAGATCATAGATGCTACAGTTATCAGAGCAGTAATAAAGAGCATCATAGAGAGACTGTTTTGTTACTTGAGTAATATTATTTGTGAGAATTTTTAGTATTGCCTACAACAAGGGAAATTAAATTAAATCAGGAAGGTAGAAATGAAACAAAGTGGGACAGCCCACTGTTCAACTGGTGAAGTATTATTTTGACATGAAACTCTTTTTATCACCGGTACTTCAGAAAAGCAGTATTTTCTAAGAAAGCAAAGTCCTCAGGCAAAATAAACAAACCAATGACACAGAACAGCTGCTCTTCAAGAAAATGAAGTGAGTAATAATGCTTCTTTGTACCAAAAAGCAACCATGGTGTCTTACAGAATAGACTGCCTCAGTTGGAAGGGACCTACAACAATCGTCTAACGCAACTGCCTGACCAGTCCAGGGCTAACCAAAAGTTAAGGCATATTGAGGGCATTGTTAAAATACCTCTTCAGCACTGGGGCATCAATCACCTCTCTAGCAAGTCTGTTCCAGTGTTTGACCATGCCCTCGGTGAAGAATTGCTTCCTAATGTCCAGTCTAAATACACAAGACATTGTATGCAAATGCCATCTCAGAAATTATTTCTTTGAAAATCCTACATCAAATTAGAATTCAACTATTACAGAAAAGCAGAAATAAATAGTATTGCTGTTTTCAAGTTTCATTTCTATCAAAATATGTATTTCAAACAGCAGAATTTTTTTAGACATTTGAAAGCGTCAGCTATGGAAATCAAGCATTTGGTACTTCTTTTACTAAATGATTTAATTTCTAAATATTTTCTCTGCTGTTACTACAACCATAAACCAAATATACCACATTTCTATCAAACAAAATCCATTTCCTTTATTTGTTTTTTTGACAACTTCCACAGAATTCATTCTATAAAACCAGAATATTGTTGTTTTATGATTGAGTGTTATAACCAGATGACCCAAAACAAATAACGTAAGAATGAACTTATGGAGAAGTCCTTATCAACACTGGTTCCCCTGAAGTCCACACACAATACATTTATTTCAACATCACCCAAAGGCACAGAATTTTTCTATATCAACTTTCTCTTGCATCTTTCCCCTTATGGCTTTTTAAACAACTTACCGACAGTGAAGAGAAACTATCAGCTGATGACTGCAAATTTTCGTCTTCATTAGATTCATCGCTGTGTTCATCTGTGTATTCTTGTCTCTGCCTTTTATGAGATCCAGGCTTTGAAATACTTTCTTCCTTTCTCTTACCCATGAGTACTGAAAAACAAAAGTAATTAAATACTGTAGCTTTCAGTCTCCTAGAGGAAAACATACCTACAGACCATAGCATAGACATACTAATTCATTTACTTTGGTAAAAGAAATATTAACATCATAGAACACACTGCAACAAACATACTTTTTCAGAACAAAAACGTCAGCCTAAGCTTACTATGAAGTTGTATTAGAACAAAAGAAACACAACTTCATTATTCTAATCAAGCTGATTTGTTGATTAACAACAAAATCAACCTTGATTCAGTTTTCCTTAGTACATTAAACTTTGGGATATTTATTAGAATTGGTTTTGGTTAGTTATGGAGTTGAAGATTAAGTTATAAAAAGTACAAAGTATGATCAAGAGTATCAGTGCAGGTTTGATTAAAGTGAGCTGTGCAGCCAGAAAGGAAGTGTATTAACATATGCAGTTGATAGATGTCTAGAAAATGAATACAGAAAACACATAAAAGTCAAACAAAGGAAAAATTTGAGTCATAGCATTGCTCCTGTAATGATTTTTTTTTTTAAATGGGGTGGAGTGCAGGAAAGAATGACCAGCACAAGACACTGCATGTCCCAAGTTGATATCATGTGTCGCACTTTGAGATCAAATTGACTGTGTAAGACTAAACACACTGGCGGCTTGGACAGCAGAACATTTTAGTCACCGATACATTTAACTATAATGGGTGTCAACTTCTGTGTCCCATAGGACACATGGGACAATCCAGGCAAGTCAGCCTAACAGTTCCCAATAGATCTCCTGTGTCCTGTAGGGAAGATGGCAATGTCGATGAGGAAGCTGGGTGGATCAGCACAGCAGTTCCAGCTGTGCACAGCTCAGGACCCCATGAGGCCTCCTCGTTAAAAGACTAAGGCCCTGCCAGAGCTGCTCTTTGGGTCTTGCTCCACATTCACTCTTTAAATATTTTCAGATTAGTAACTTGGAGAATGTACAGAAAAGTCAACGAAATAAACACCATTAAACTATAAATCTTATGACTAAAGTTGTAGTTTAAAATAGTGTTGCAATGGAGAGGAGCAGTGTTTCCTCCCTCTGCCTCATCTCCCCCAGTCCAAGCAGCTCTTTACACAGCAGAATAATAACTTATCTCGAGGCACTAATTCTACTAAAATTAATGCAGGAAATTTTTTTTTTCTTTTTAAATTATATAAGTTGCCCAACCATTTCACCATGAAGTTCTGTACATCGAGGTCAATGTGCAGAAAGAGATGCTTTCTTTGAGCTGCTTCTTTTACTTGTGTCAGCTTAATGTTCTCATCAGATAGCTTGAACTACCACGTACCAGAGACAATAACACTTATTATGTGAAACACCACAAACATTAAAATCTGTCACATCATTACAAAGAGCATTTGATTTCTATTCCAGGTATTCACTGACTATTTTATAAAATATAACATCTAATAATTCCATCAATTTTGACACAGCATCTAACTTATAAAGGAATAATATGCATCTTTTCCCTGTAAGTGCAATAAACAAAATTCAAAGCAAATGCAGAAATGACATAATTTTCCCATCTGACATTCTTGTAATAGTTTTGTATGGCACAGATTTTGGATCAAGCACTGGATTATTACGATATTCATTAAGTATTTACAGGGAATATGTCATTTCCATTTTATGTTATGTAGCTTAATACCATACACATAGAAACCAAGGAGGCAATACACTTCATGATTCAGTTTATGTAACTTTTGCTATGCTACTTTCAGTTTCCTCCACAAACAAACATGTCTTCATACTTAAGTACTCAGAGCAGAGTCACTTGTACTTGGAATTTATCCATCACCTTAATATGAAGGCAAGCATTCATTCAATCTGCTGTTCCATTAAAACGTCTCTCTAGAAAGAAGGGAAAACACAAAGTTTAAATGTCATAATCACTAATGTCGGAACCTGTCGTGGTTTAAGCCCAGCCGGCAACTTGGAACCACGCAGCCGCTCGCTCACTCCCCCCACTCTCTTCCTTCCTCCCCCCGCTCCCGGAGGGCTGGGGAGGAGAATCGAAGGAATGTAACTCCCACGAGTTGAGATAACAGCACTCCAGTAACTAAGGTATAATACAAACCACTACTGCTACCAATAATAATGATAAGAGGAATAACAAGGGAAAAGGACACAACCGCTCACCACCCGCCGACCGATACCCAGCCCGACCCGAGCAGCGATCTGGGCCTTCCGGGTAACTCCCCCCAGTTTATATACTGGGCATGACATGCTGTGGTATGGAATAGCCCTTTGGCCAGTTTGGGTCAGGTGTCCTGTCTCCGCTTCCTCCCAGCTTCCCCTCCTCCCTGGCAGAGCATGAGACTGAGAAGGTCCTTGGTCAGAGTAAACATTACTGAGCAACAACTAAAAACATCGGTGTTATCAGCATTGTTCGCAGGCTGAAAGTCAAAAACACAGCACTGCACCAGCTACTAAGAAGGAGAAAAAACGACTGCTGTAGCTGAACGCAGGACAGAACCAAAGATCAGGGCTATGAGTTCTATCACAAAACCACTGGGACATTTAAAAAAACAGAACATAAGAGTACAAAACAGAACAAAATAACCTAGAACTCACTCATGTAATTTAAGCATGACAAATGCAAAAGGCAGGACAGTCTGCACTCTGGAACTCTTGAAGAGCTAGTACTGCAAATAAAACTTAACTGGAACTGCAAGCAAACAGTATGGAAGTCATCTCAGAATCTATTATGGCAAGTGCCAGTCGCTGAAATAGCTACAATGAGAATAGGAATAAAAACTGAACCTATAAAATAGGAACAAATAAGGGCCAGGCAGACCCAATTATAAAAACATCATAGTTTTATTACAAATTATTAGAAGTAATAGTTACACACATAATGAGAGCACAAAAGGAAAGCTCAATACCCAAACATGCTGTATAAAACTATTGGAACTACTACATGTTGTAGTAGAGAAGTAACTGCCCTGTTAACATCAAAGTATAGGAAAACAGAGGCTGCATGCACTGGAAGCAACATGCCCACCCATGTTCCAACTTAACCAAGGGCACCTCTTTCTGCAGTTTCCATTGTGGTGTGCTTCTACAGCCATTTTCCCTTCCCCTACCTGGCTGGTCACAGCTGGCCTCACCCAGAGCAGACACAACCAACCTCTGGCCACCAAAGCCACTCCACTGGCTTTCTAGCAGCCTTGTGCTGGCCTGATGTAAGGTAGGAAGCAGCTAGCATTCAAAAAACATCCACTTTAACTGCTCTGCACCCAACTACAACCCAGACTGCCTTTTGTCCAGTTAGCAAACAGAGGTAGGTAGAAGACATTAGAGCAGACCTACAGCAGGATGAATGGAGGATGGGAGAGGAAGCACAGGGTGGGAGGAAGAAAAGAGCTGTGGTCTTCTGCTGAAGTGTAAGACACTATGTTTGTTTAAACAGACATAAAGCTACAAGCAAGTGAGAAATTAACTCTAGAGTTTATAATAAGGAAGGAAGGGAACTTAAAAGGCACGTGTTTCAGAGGACTGAAGTCAGAAGCCTAGCTTCATACACAGCAGTGGAGTGATGTCTTTTGAGGGGCTGAGACAGAGGCCCCAAGTTAGACTACATGACTCTGACATTCATGACTCCTCTTTGAATACACCTAGAGCCAATGCAAAGAAAGTCTATGTCATCCCACACAGACAACTGGAAAACCGCTGTCTGACAAACAACAGCGCAGAAGGCAGCTCCAGCTCCTCTGTGGGGAGG
>NW_009923371.1:0-205 GCF_000696875.1 Nestor notabilis
CCCGCAGAGCGGTCCGCCCGGCCCGGCCCAACCAGCGAGAGCGGCCTGATGGGTTGCTGGGGTCGCACAGGAGCCGGTGGGATGGTTGGAGAAAGGGACGGGAAAAGGTTTATAAACCCGAGTTTGCTGGGGAGAATGAGAGGAGCTGGGGAGTTTCTGCTCGGCCTGGCCGAGGCTGAACGGCTGGGCCAGGCACAGTACTAGG
>NW_009923371.1:302-37379 GCF_000696875.1 Nestor notabilis
CAGGGTTAGCAAGGGCACCCGTGCGACTTCTGGAGCTCCATGTGTGAAGTATGGGGTTAACCATAAAGTGGAAACCCCGTTCAGGGTTGTAGTAATGTCAAAGGCATGTCAGATAGTCTGGGTATGAAATTTTAATGAAGCTGTTTCCTTCTCCCATAAATAAAAAGCGTGTTTATTATAAAAATAAAGCTTTCTGTGGGAGTACGCATCTCAGTGCTGACAAGAAGGCTTTTGCAGGTCCCAGACTGCATTTCTAGTGCGCGGATGTAAGGTAAGTGTCACCAAAACAGCAAATTCCCTAATATTTGAGGAGGAACGATTTCGCAGTCCTGGACTCTGCATTGGAGGGCTGCCTTTGAACTTCATATTAAGGGGACAGACTTATTACAAAGAGACTTTTTAGCAGCGCCTGTTTAAATAGGACAAGGGATAATGGTTTTAAACTAAAAGAGAGGCGATTCAGGCTGGATGAGAAGAAGTAATATTTTTACACAGAGGATGGCCAAACACCATCACCGGTTGCCCAGAGAGGTGGTGGATGCGCCGTGCCTGGAGACATTCAAGGCCAGGCTGGATGTGGTTCTGGGCAACATGATCTATTTGAAGATGTCCCTGCTCACTGCAAGGGCATTGAACTAGATGACCTTTGAAGGTCCCTTCCAACCCAAACTATTCTATGATTTTATCTCCACAGAGGGCTGATCACATGGAGGTACTCCACAGTGACTCCCTTTTAACAGAAAATCCACATCATTCATCTGGTATGACAAGGGCTGTGACTGAATTGCTCTTACGTGCTATTCTAATGCGATAGCTGCTAGGCCTCCCTTAACACACACTTTGATACTAAGTGGTTTTCAATTATCTCTTGCAAATGAAACAATAATAAAATTGGGGGTCTTTGCAGAAAAAATACAATGTTCAGTGCAACATTGACAGTGCTAAGTATATGATGACAAGAGGTTGGTTTTACGGATATAAAAAGTAGCCATGTGAAAATTTATAAATAAGTACTTCTGAAAATTGTTGTTGAAGTGTCCAGTTAGCCTAATTCCTAATTGCAGTTAGAAATAATACAGTTGAGAGAAAATAGTCGTGATGTGGTTTTGGCATATGGCTTTTATGTTCAATGTTTTCCTATTGCAAAAAGGACATAAAGCACCCCTCTAACCTTCTCAGTGCCTAAGAAGTGATGAACAATTACTGTCCTAAGTTATTAAACAGGCAGAACCAAGGAAGTAACGGAGAAAAGTTGGTTCCCTATACATAGAGAGAACCTAACTTTTGATTATTAAATTTTTGAAGCATTTAATTGTTATGTTGAAAGATTTTGAGTCCCTATGAACTAGTAAACATGCAGATAAATCACAGTGGGAAAAAAAAACCAACACAAAAATGTGTTATGTATACATAGCTGACTGCAGGTAGCTTTGTCCTAAATATGTATTTATTGTAGCTCCTTAAAGTAAATGTAGAAGCAAGAAGCAGAAAGAGCACTGTCTGGTACAAAATACACAGCTATCAGTGTAGCCATTAAGTAAAGACAAATGCCTTCTGTAGTTAAATTTTAAAGTGGCTTTCATGTGTGTTTCAATACACATTGAAATACATTGCAGTAAGACTCTAACTTACTGTAACACAGGAGGAAACATGGCTAATCCTTAGCAAGTCTTCAAATGGTCTCAAATCCAGAAGTGAATATAAAATGCCATTTACCTTGGCTGAAACTCCATAACCAACATGCTGCAGTCCTCACTCACTTCTGTGCTTAAACATATCCAAAATAAATGCCAGTCACCCATGAACATCATTTATAACCCATGAATGTAAGTAAAGCTCCTGCTGAAAAATGGGTGGGGCCAAGATTTCTTGCTACAAAACTTGAGTTTCTGGGTAGGAGAAGCCAAGGCGACATAGCGAGTGCGGACCACAGGCCAGTAGGTGGCTGTGTTTCACCACCACCCGTGCTCGCCTCGCCTGTAAAACCATCCCTGGCCCCACAAAGTGTCATCTTCTCCAGCCAGCACCCCCTGTGCAGTCTGCACTATGCAGAGAGGCAAATGTGACCATTTCTCCCTGGGTGAACAAATGCAATTTTATCTATATTAAGATATAAATATTCACATGAACGAGTGTTCACTGCAGGAACAGTTTCGGAATCTAGAGGGTGCTTTACTCTTTTAACTGTCAAATATTTTTGTAGCATGGATTTTGACAGCAACTTCCCATGGTGCTGTGAAGGCCTGCATCTTGCTTTGTCAGAAACATTTTAAGGCCCTTAGGGAGCCTTAAATGCAATTTTAGAAAGTTTGTGAATGATGTTTATGTGTGTGTGAGAAGATTATTATCTAACGTGCATAAAATATCTAACGTTGCATAAAATGCAACTGTCCTGGTTTCAGCTGGGATAGAGCTAATTGTTGTGGCTTAAACTATGTATAAACACCTATTAGCTGATCTGACAAAAACACAAGGAAAGGATTTAGGATTGTTTCCATATTGTTTCCATTATTTGCAATGGTGCACTGAAGAGATGAAGGGGTCAAAACCTATATTCTGTTGGTTCCCCCATCAAATTTGTTTCTTACTCAATTTAGACATTTCCATAAGAAGGTTGAAGCTCCAACAAAATAATCCATTTTATTGGCAAGAGTAATTTATACACTCCCTCTAGTCCTTCCATTTGATTAGACAGATTATTTTCTTAAAGACTCCGAGTTTTCATCATTATCATCATTCCATCATGAGCAGTAATGATTAGCTCACACCCTATCATTTCATATGTGAGGTTAGGATTGCACTGATGAAAACTGAGGCAAATTATTTAGAGACCCTTTCCAGGTAGGCTCAGGAAACAAAGTTCTGTCACAATGAAGTCTTAAATTTGAGATTGTGGGCGTTAGGCAATTTAACAGATTTTAGAAACAGTTTATTGCTCTTTGAGAACATTAGGTGGCACTGTGTGGTTATTGATGAAACCCAGAAGAAACTACAGTCAGTAACAAGCGTATGTGAAATTCAAACTCGGAAGTGTTAGCAAAACACTTGACTGTATTGTGGCCTATATTTGGGATATAGGTCAACAATAATAAATGCTATAACTCTGTCACATAATAGGAATCCATTTCTTAATGTGCAACTTTTGAGAGTAAGCAAGACTGAATTCTTCTCATAAATCTCATAAACTGTGGCTTAAATTTTCATGTTGGAGAAAGAAAATGGCTTCAGAGTCAAAAAAAAAAAATTAAAGAGTATTTTTTTTCCTGTTCATAATTCAAATGTAGGTCAGTCTACGATCCAGTTTCTTTCAATGACTGTAAATATTTAGATTTACTTTTATTATGCTGGTGCCATTGATGTTTCAAATGCAGGCCTGTTCTTCCCTCCCTCTAAACAGATTTGTGCACCAGCACAGAGCACAGATGACGTATAAAAAAATGTGAAATTCATTCTTCTACTACCATCACCCTGAATTAATTGTGGTCAGAGCTAATCCTGGAAGTCAAGGAGGACAATGCAGAGTACATTTTTCCAAATAAATACATTTTGCATTATTTTTGTAGGATTTTTCTGACAGTCAGGCTTCCTCTGATTGCTTAAAAAAGTACAAGAAGAGTATTTCACAGGCCAAGATTTTACTGGCCTGAAATTTGCAAATTTTATAAAATGGCATTTAAACACTGTGAAATATATTAGTTTTGCTGTATTTCCATTAATGTCACTGTAAATAAGTTCCTGTCCAAACCAACAGTATCAGCAGATACCGACAAACATTTTAGTTTAGTGAATAGGCTCTGTTTAGTTTATTGAGGCTCTGTCCTCTCAACTAATTACAAAATATTCAGCAAATATTTGAATTTATTACTTATCTCATTCCCACAAATTAGTGTATCTCTGTTTAACAAATGGAGTTCACTGCTCTTGACCTCAAGGTAAAGTATACATTGCAATCTCTCTTTTGCAGACAGTCTGAAAGCCAACCTTTTCTAAGTGAATCAACAGTTGAAAATGATCTCTGTAAATCAGTAAAGGGAGAGAATTTGCCATGTTCCATCTAATACTCCTATTTGAAACACAAACAACTCAAAGCTTAATAATGATGTTTAACTCATCCCAACACATGGTTTGGGGCTTTATAGTAATTTAGTAGATGTTTGGCATGTCAAAGTGTAACATCCTACACTCTGGGACTCAGAAAAACCTCAGCTATGACAAAGCAAGAAAATATGTAATCTTCTGAACTATACTGATTTTGTTCCTTTATATCCCATTCCTGTCGTTTTTAAAGACATGTTCTCTCTTAGTTCCTTATGGTTTGAATGAAATTTAAATAACTTTTTTTAAAGTGTGAAAGTAAGCAAGCACTAAACAAAAGCACTGTAGGATTTTTAAAACATAAGATAGTAGCCCATCCAAACCATCAAACATCTGGCTTATGGACCTGAGGTATTTTCAGAAGTACTTTGATGATGAGTTGCCTTGATTTTTGGTCTTTTTAATTGTTAAATATTTTTTAAAATTAGTAATAATATTCAAAATCAAAATAAGAACTATGTATTAAAGTGATGATGTGTTAGCTACATAAACACCTCTTGGTTATTCTTTGCAGAAATCCAACGGTCTTTTATGTTGCTATATTGTGTACAAAAAGTGATAGGAAAAATGACCACAAGAACATGAGTAACAAACTAAATGACTTCCAGCAGTCATGCATCAGTGTAATATCTGTGCTTAGGTTTAAGAAACTATAATATCCCATAGTTATTTAAGAATACACTCTAAAGTGAGGGAAAGCATCTCTTCCGCCTTCATGGTGTGCATGCAGCAAAGTATCCCATGAATTTTTTCCAAAATGGAAAACTCTGGCTGACATGAAATACATAAATTTCTTATTTTTTCCTCGCTCAGTTTTCAAAGAACCAAGTATTTCCAGCCTGTATTTTAACTGAAGTGTATGGATTATCTGTATTGGTGCCACAAGTGAAAAAGAAATTAAAGCATCTCCCATGCAGACCAACTGATTTTTGCTGAGTCACAAATCCTCCAGGCATTTCACTTCAGGAAGGCTGAGAAGGAAGTCTGTTGCACAGAATGGACTGTTTTGGCCAATTGACAAAAATGTTGTGATTTACCTTTTGCTTAAGTATTGAATATTGAAAGAGAAAGAGAAAGATGAGTTACAAAACTTTTTCTTTTTTCATTTTCAGTTTCCTGCAGTTGTTTGTTTAGCATTCCAGCAACAAAACTTCAATACTAGACAGATTTTTTGTCATCTCTGTTTCCCATCCTAATTATCACTCACTCATTGATTGACCTACCAAAGGGGATTTTTCCCACTAATCTGTGTAGTTTATTAGTAGTACCAGCAGGGTGATGTTAGTGATGGACTGCAAAGCAGACAATTTTTTCAGTTTTACTACTGAGAATTTTTCAACATTTCTTTTGGTATTTATTTTTAAATAAGAAAATCAACTTCTGGACCACCTGGATTAAAAAAAAAAAAAAGTGAACACTTTCAGTTAAAACAATAATAAAACCCCACTGGAAGTGTTAAAATGAATCACTAAAGAATTTCTGAAATAATGTAACTGAGTTTTCAAGTTAGATTGTTAAGTCATGTAAGTATGAGCCATAATTTAAAAAACAGTTATTTTTCCAAGACAGCCATGAGAATACTCTGGAACTAATATTCAGGAATGAAACAAACACAGGCATATTTCTGATTTGTATTTCTACAGGAAGATTTACTATGAATAACGGGAAGGTGTTGGAGAGTCTCCCAGTGGCTGTTTGACAAAAATACTAACCATAATTGAGTTGGAGAAAGCTCTTTTTAAACAAATAATGATTCACCTTTGCTATCTACTCAAAAAATAAGTTGCAAGAAAAAAGTAAACTGACTGAGAACTCTTCATTTCACCTGCGCTACAGGAGTTGTTCCTCATTTGTTACCAAACTAGCAAATAGATTTACTGGCAACAAAAAGGTGTTCAGAAAATCAATGCAGTCAAATTAGGTTGGACACGTCTCAAGGTACAACTGGTCTCTAGCACATTTGTTTGGTAAATGGGTCAGCTGTTTTGCAGCCAGGATGATCCAAGACAAAATGATATGTAAGGAGGGAAAAATACTACATAGCCATTCCACTACGAATACATGTTTTTTCCAACTTAATGAAAAGCAAGAACAAGTTATTTCTAAGTCATGCAAGGTAAAACCTTAAAAGAAAAGGAAGCAGATATATGAAGGACTAATTATCCAAGGATAAATCATGACCATGTAATCAGTAAAGCAAATGAAAATTTCCTGAGGTTTAAATATTTACATCTTCTGCTAAGAAGTACAAGGGGTTGCAACTATAAATACAACTAGGCAACATTAATAAATGCTGTACAGATATTTTGTACATCAAAGCAATGTTTAAAATTGATTCCTTCATGGATGTAAATATATGTAGTGACAAGTTTGTGTAGCACAAGCACCTCACTGAAAATTCAGTTTTCCAATTCCTAACCCATTTGTAGACATAATGATCCTTTTGTTTTATTAACTCAACTAGCTAATTCTCTACAGCAATTAAACTCTACTTATACATTGAAATTATTTTATTACAGCCATTTTCATGTTTTAATTATAAAATGTTAGGCATTTAATGTCAAGGTTAACTAAGGTATTACTGTCGGTATTGACTGTTGTCATCTTTTCTGACTCCTGAAATTCTTGCCTAGGAACACAAGACAAATTTTTCCGTATTCTGTTACCAGATATTCTTCTGAAATTGTTTCAAGCCTATACATATGACTATTAGTGACAGAAGGGAAGGGTGTGTTCTTTACTCTGTAAAGGATGAGGGATACTTGGATTGTGTCACGTCATTCGCCTGTCATGTCATGAACATTACATGCCTATCTGCACTCTTGAGTCTGTATCTGTGTTTGGAGCATGTCCAGTCAGTATACAAAGTTCTTGCCAGCAACGTATTCATGCTGTATTGTCATCTAAGGGAATCCTGGCAGTGCACAGACACTGAAATTGTACCTTCAGGACTCTCTGGATCCTGTGTCATGACCTGCAGCCGGTGAAGCAGCAAAGCAAGCTCAATGTGTGAGCAGCAGTGGCAAGGAGATTAACATATTAACAGCACTAATGAAATGATAGAAAACACAAGACCAGGCAGACTTTTACCCAGTTGTATTTACTTTATTTTCACTCTTTAGGAAACAGAGCTAATCATGTAAAAGCTGGAGCCATGACCTATTTCTGTCAGTAAGGACAACGGAAGCAGATTCTGCACGTAACTCTTTGAAGTGGGCAAGTGAATTAATGCCAGATTTGGAAGGACAAACTTCTATCATGGGTCATCCATTGGAAAGGACTTTTGGCAGCCTGGCAGCTAACTCACTGGTCATCAGTACAGTTACTGGAAAGCTGACTTTCCAATGAACAGTGCTTCAGCTTCACATAAGTGTCCCATAAATTTGATTTTTGGCATCATAAATACTCAGATTTTCTTACAATAATATGTGGCTGCATCCTTAAGCATGATGGGAACCTTCTGGTTGGCCGGATGTTACCAGATGAAAAGAGAATGTACAGGTCAGAAACTGTCCATGTTCTGGGACATAATTATACCTAATTTTATAATAATCTAGTTTATATTGAGTGCTATTGAGCAAAGTTGAAGCATTGATCCTGCTGTACAGAGGTGAAGTCAATTTGCCTGAAATCACAGTCAACCCCAGTAACAACTGATCTAGTGGTGACCCCAGTCCAAACATTTTTTTCATCATTTGGTCAAACATGTATTGAAGTCAAAAGCCTCATTCATCATTGTCTCATCACAGGTGATACTGTACAGACACAAAGTAAGGATTTGTCTGGAGAAGCTACAGCCTAAAAGATCAGGTGCATGGCATGCAGTTAAAGCTGTTAATGCTGTAATACAGGTAACAAACAGAAGCACATACATAAAATAATTTGGCTGGGATAGAGGCCATTAGCAGAAGAGGGAGCCTGCCACCAGTCTTGTAGGCGTATTGAATAAGGCACATACTGACATTAGTTTCCCAGAAAGGAAGTTTTGACCAAAGTCATTCAGATGGACTCTTTGGGTTGAAGGGTAAGGAAGATTTATACTTTCATTGCCTGTGAGAAATACCACAGACTTCTTTTCCAGATATGCCACTGCCCAGTGTGACTTCGTACCTTTCTCTGCCTCCATTTTGTCATCTGCAGAATAGGGAAAATAATGCCAGTTCTCTTTGCAAAGTACATTGAGATCTGTGGCAGAGAAGTGCTACATAACCACAAAACAGTATTTATTGTCATGCTGTCGGTAGTTGTTGTACATAATTCGGAGAACTACTGTGGCTTTTCCTTGTGCTGTTTAATTGAAACTTCTACCATGCATGGGTTTCTTTACGCTCATGTTACTAAAAGTAGCATCTCCATGCCTCGTCTCACCTTCCTGCCTCCCCTGAGACCTCCTGGCTGGAGCCGAGATCAAGCAGATAACTGGGAAGCAGGTTCTGAAAATGGGAGGAGTAAGAGATGTGTGCAAATTCTGGGAATCCACCTCAACCCCTACCCCACCTCCTCCTGCCACCTCCTAGTGCCCGCCCCCAGCGCCAGCCTGCTCACTTAAACTGCTGCCGCCCTGGGCTGGGTTGAACATTTTCGGCTGCTCTCTGCACCGCCTACACTGAGCAGTTGGCACCACCCGGTGGGACAGACATGATGGTGCTGAGGGTACAGAACTGGGCTGCCCTGGGGCCTCTCCTCTCCTTGCTCTTTTCTACCGGTGTGGCGGTAAGTGAGGAGACAGTGCTAGAAACTGTGTCGGCGCGGGAAGCGGTGTTGGAGAAAATTCACTGAAAATGGTCTTCTTTCTTCTCTTCAGTACATTGCTACCAGAGAAAACTGCTGCATATTAGATGAACGATTTGTAAGTACCTGAACAATTTTCTTGTATTAAAAAAAAAAGTCTAATTAGAGCTTTCCTACACTATTAACCACCATTATCACCTGATCCTCATTGTTATTTTCAATACCTATTAAATGCTCTGTGCTTAAACCTGTTACTTACTGATAGCAGTATACACTTGGTAAAAACATACAGGAAGCTGTGCCGCTGATGAAAGCATATATCCAGAAGGCAATCTAAGTAATAGCATGCACTGTTTTCTTGCTTTGTGTGCACACAGTGTGGAAGTAAAGCACCTCTGTAAATTCAAATACAGCTGACAAAGTGGCAAATGCCTGCCCTTTGTTATCCACACCTGTTTGTATAAGCAGTGCCCGAAAGTTCCCTTGCTCAAATACTCTTCTTTCCTTTTGTTGCTCCTGAAACACTGCCTATGATTATTCTTTCCTCCTTAGGGTAGCTACTGCCCAACGACCTGTGGCATTGCAGATTTCTTTAATAAATACCATCTTACTATGGATAATGAACTGCAGGAAATGGAGAGAATTTTGCGGGAAATTGCTAACTCCTCAGTAACAGCAGATCATTTGATTCAACACATTCAAAGCCTCTATCCTGCAGAGAAGCAGACACTACCAAGTGAGAATATAAAAATAACTGCACAACTGATAAATATAATTTATGTGCTTTAGTTGTTTTTTCAATTTGCCCAGTTGCAATAATTTAATACCTCTCTTTTACAGATTCAATTGAAGATTTCACTAAAAAGTCCAAGAAAATAATTGAAGAAATTATCAGATATGAAAACACTATTTTCACTCATGAAAGTACTATACAGTAGGTATCTTTCATTCTGTTTTATACCATTTGACAATCCAAATTGTTTTCTTCCTATTCTTTTACAAAGTGCAGCTAAGGATCCCTCAGAAGGGTTTTTTGTGGTCATGTAGACAATTGTGCCCACACTTTCATTGGTAGCTGCCTAGGAAGACACAGAAGGATCATGAAGATCACATATTGCATTCTCTGCTCGTCTGCATAAGCCATTAATTGTGCAAGAAGTCCCAGATAAGAATGTCAGAAGCCTGGTGATATTTTTATTTAAGTTTCTTTTGCTGTGCTAGCTAGTCCTAAAATCTGTTTCGTGACCTTTGGAGATTTTATTGCTATGAGTTTGTGCTGTAAAGCATAGTGTGTGGAATGCTTATACAATCTAGCTAATACTCTAGCTAATTTTGCTTCATACGGCCATGAAAATCAGCTCAATTACATCAATATAAATCATAAGCAACTGTAAACTCAGTGGTAGTCTTTTGTAAACCGACATTGAAAATAAAATTGAAAACATCATTACCTTTTCTAAATCTTAAGGATATGGTTTTTTGATCTCAATGTAGAGAAATGTCCACTTTTTTAACATTACATCAAAGATGATTTAGGCATTCTTACGCTTGCAGCAGTTTATTTATAGCATTTAAGTTTTACAAATGCATCCATGATGTGAGCTGGCATTCACTTTAGGAGAACAAAGAAAAACCTTCCATAGTATAATATTCATACATTAATTAGTGGTTTGAGTTTTGCAGATTAGAGTCAGCTTAAGTTTATCTTAAGGTTGAGTGTGTGTTTTCCTATTTTGGCTATTCTCCTCAACATTTAATTAGTGCTCATAGAAGCACCCCCTTTTACAGGGCTGTATGTAGCAGCATGCTACATAGGTGAAGCATGCGTGCATGGACATGTGTATTACTTACTCAGAAACAGCTTAAACAGTAAGCCATTTTTATGTCTGTCCAGGCAGTTGACAGATGCACATATAATGAACAGCAACAGAATCACACAACTGAAACAGAAGATTGCCCAGCTTGAGTCAGAATGTCAGGAGCCATGCAGAGACACAGCCGAAATACAGGAGACATCTGGAAGAGGTACACAAAATGCTTGTTGTATGGTCAAGGCTTTGTTCAGTTACTGGTATTGCCAGCTGGCATCACAGCAATGAGTTATTTGTAATCTTATGGGCTCCAGATTTCTGCAAAGATATATAAAATTGCAAGTTACGAAAACAGTGCCTGGATCAATATAAGCACCAGGTAGATGCTCTGCAAACAAGGCATTCAGATGGGACAGAGTTCTTGTTTGTTCCTTTGGCCTTTTTGGCCAAAATGTGATTATCCCCAAATGTATGCTAAACAGGAGGAACGTGAGGAGGGTTTACATGGACATAGGAAAAAGAGAAGATAACCCATTATCACATTTCTACTGAATCATCTGGAAAAAAAAAAATAAAATTAATTACTCCATTAGCTCCAAAAGTGCCTTTTTTGTTGCTGTAGAAATTAATGCAATGGCTGTATTTTGTATTTAAGTTGCTCAACCTCTCCGTGAGACTAAACTCTTCCTCGTCTTACACAAGTCCAGTGACACTCAGTAGGATTTCTTATAGCAGGGGGGTTGGAAAGAGATGATCTTAAGGTCCTTTCCAACCCTAACTATTCTATGGTTCTATATGGACTAAATAGCGAACTTTGCAACAATGACATTTAGATTAATTGTATTTCTTATATTAAGAAAGCTACAATACCAAATAAATGTGAGGATAGAGCTGTAGCTAGGTAAATAACAATCTTTTGAATATCTTTACTTCAGATTGTCAAGACATTGCAAATAAAGGTGCCAGAAAAAGTGGTCTTTACTTTATCAAGCCTCAGAAAGCCAAGCAGTCATTTCTAGTCTACTGTGAGATTGACTCTTATGGCAACGGCTGGACAGTATTACAGAGGGTATGCCACTTAAGTATTATTACCACAAGCAAGCTTATTGCATCAGCACTGTCTTTATTTACCTATATAAGATAAATATATTTTTTACTGAGATTTTTGGTTTTGTTTGTTTGCTTGTTTATTTTCCCAGAGACTGGACGGGAGTGAGGACTTCAAGAGAAATTGGGTTCAGTATAAGGAAGGATTCGGACATTTGTCTCCAGATGACACCACCGAGTTCTGGCTGGGTAATGAAAAGATTCATTTAATAACCACACAGTCCACTCTGCCGTACACCTTACGGATAGAACTGGAGGACTGGAGTGGCAAAAAAAGGTATGTGCTCATGATGCTTCTAAAAATGACAACTTAAAACCTACTGCTCCTGTTGCTGTGCCCATTCGTACAGTTTTCTGAAAAAATACTGAGTCCTTAGACTTGCTGCCATGCATATGACACTGCTTTGGCTCCTGAACTCACCGCTGACAGTAGTCACCATGTGTGATCTGTTGGCAGGCACATGTACGTGTCTGAAGGCCATGTGCTGGCAGCCCTAGTTTTTTTGGCAGAAGGAATCTGTTTCTTCTCTTCAAGTTTCTTCACATGAGACATGCTCCCCTTCTTCCCACCAAGAATTTCCTCATGACCTAAGGAAGCCTTAGCATTACGAACCTGGGAGATACACATATGTGGGTTTATGTAATGCAGATCATTCATACATCACTGAAGACTAGTAGTCAGAAAACTGATATTGGAGCACAAAAGTTGGTTGGATGTGCGTCATTGATTTGAGGCACACAATCATGCAAAACCAATTCCTTTCAAATACTAGGATGCCATAGATGCCTTTTCTGCAGTTCTAACATGTATGTACTGGGAATGCAACATTCACATATTCACCATTCTGCTTTATTAACAGCACGGCTGACTACGCTGTATTCAAAGTGGGAAGTGAAACAGACAAGTATCGACTGACTTATGCCTACTTTATCGGTGGTGAAGCTGGGGATGCCTTTGACGGCTTTGATTTTGGAGATGATCCAAGTGACAAGTCCTTTACTTATCATAATGGCATGCGGTTCAGTACCTACGATAACGACAATGATAACTTTGCTGGCAACTGCGCTGAGCAAGATGGATCTGGATGGTGGATGAATAGATGTCATGCTGGCCACCTAAATGGCAAATATTATATAGGTAAGGTGTCTCCTAAATACCTATAACCCAGGACACCGCATTTCAGTGACAAATTAAAATGGGTCGCTTTCATTGTGTATGTTTTGTCATCTGGATTTCCCAAAGCTGGGGTAGGCCATTCTTTGCAATAAGTGATAACACTAGCAGTAAAAACGTATGGCTGGTCTCCAGCCCAAAGTGGGAGAATCAGTCCTGACAGAAGCAAACTAGGGGAAAAAGGGCAGTGAACAGGGCCTGTTAGCATACCCAGGGATGCCATGGAGGTGTTAGTAACAGAAAAATGTATGGGCACATTAACTATTTTAGAAAGCAACTAATGGTTTCGCTCCAACTGGTATTTTTTAGATGGTGTGTACACATCGAAAGATGCTGGTCCATCTGGATATGACAATGGCATTATCTGGGCAACCTGGCGTGACCGGTGGTACTCCATGAAGAAGACTGCAATGAAAATCATCCCGTTCAACAGACTGTCAGTAGATGGACAGCAGCACAATTTGGGCAGTGCCAAACAGGTTAGACCACAGAGCTGAGGCAATATTTAATATGACAACAGAAAATAGTTAATTACTTCAAACACTGAGCATGGACAGCTGAAGTGTTAATTCCACTGCATCTTAGAGAAGGTGGCTTTGTTTACCATTTTGTCACAGAAATATTTGTACTTTGATTTTATTATTACTGATTCTTTTAACAGATAACTAGATGTATAGTCTTGTGATCAGAAATAATCCCTTGCCTTCATGCACTTTAAATATGTGTGAATGCTATCAACATGTCATTATAGCATGATGTACTTTTTTCTTCAGAAGAACATTAAAATGCTCTCTTTTTTTCTGTTGCAGGTTGGAGACTCATAAAGGGACAATTCCATAAAGACTGGTCTGAACAGGGAAAACAAATCTATTATCTCTTAGACGCTGAACTTACCTACCATGAAAGAGTTCAGTTTTGACTGTAAAGCACCATTGACTGTAAAATGCCCAAGCCTCTTCCCTGAGCTTACCTTTGTACATGGTTATTTTTTTCTGTACAAATTCTCAATAAATTTTTGATTATTACAAAAAATATGAACTTCTGTGCTCTACTGTTGGCCAAAAAAAGCAAAGTAAAATTTATGATTGTTGGAGGGTTACTCTGATCAAACATGTAAAGTCGTAACCCTCATTCAGTCATTCCTGAATTGCACACCAGTACTTTCTGCTTTTTGTTTAGAGGTGAGTGTTGGAGCTATTTCTCCATGATGTGGCTGTTTCCAAAAGTTTTCATTCTATTTTCTGATGAAACTGATTTGTGACATAGATCAAAGAACCAGCAACTTGAAAGAAGCCTAGTTTGCTGCTGAGGGATACTTGACTGAGCTTACAATGAAGTAATGAATGTATTTTAAATCGGGAAGTGTTAGGAAGTATACCATGAATGACCAAGAACAGATATTTTACTCCAGATCAACAAGTTTCTCAAATATGACTGAGAATAAAAGTTTCATTTGCTTTATAGCACATACTATTACACGACCAACCTGAATACCCCCTTTTTATGCATAAATATTTGAAAATGAATCTGACATATCTAGTGCCATTATCCAACAACAACAAAAATTGCAGCAGAAATTCGTTATATTTTACTTGCATTTTCTTTTTCTAGCTCTGGTATTAATTTTCCATGTGATCCCCATAAGCAAACTTGGAGCACAGTTCAAGAACAGCAAAGAGTTTGCAATGCTGTCTGAATGTACTTGCTCAGGATATCTGACAAGTACATTTGAGGGGTGCATTAGCAAATCAAATCAGATTTATGGATAAATGGCTCAACAAAAAACATCAGAGCTAGAATCTATACATCTATATCTCTATAAATACCTATCTATATCTATCTATCTATCTATCTCTATCTCTTATATGTCTGTATCTATCTATCTCAAGCTGATACAGTAAGAAGTGAAATACAAAGTGTATCCTGGTCTTTATTTTTAGCTACTAGTGAGAGGCCAGAAGTTCACTTGATATTTCTAAATAGCACATTCAAATGCTTTATTTTAAAGACAGGGGGTCATTACTCTTATAACACAGATCTAAAAGGCAGTTTATGCAGCCTCAACACTTTTCCGGACCTGTAGCCAGGCTGATGCTCAGCCTTTTTCCCTGGATCTGAGACTCCATAGCATGATAAGTTGCTGTCCCCATGTAATTTTTACTGAGGTGGTTTTGACTTAGTTCAAGTTTTACCCTTGAGTGAAAATCTAAGAGGAAGGCAGGTTTCTCAGGAGTAGGTGAGAAGAAGCCATTGTGCAGCATAGGGTCAGCATGGGGTTAACAACTGTTTGGGATGAGAGAACACCCCTCCACACCACTGAAACCACATTTGCACAGCTCTATTGCACTCATGCAACCAGCCATGCTGCTGGTTCATCGCCAGCCTTGACATCCAATTCCTCACCAAGCAAAGCGATTTTCCTCACCATTTTGTGCAGTGAGGCCTTTTCCATGGTTCCTTGTAGATGAAGCAGTGTGTGTAGAGAGGCCTGGGGGAAGGATGTGAGCTGAGGGTTGGCAAGCCCTGTCTGATCCTGGTTCTGCAAACAGCCACTTGAGTGGCATTGCCCAAGTCCCTTCCACTTTCTGTTTTCAGTTTAACCTACCTATGACATGACATTAAGGTTGTTATTATTTATATGTTTGCAACATGGAATTATAAAATACTCCTTTCCCCTCCATTGCTTTGACTTCTGTATCCACACTCTGCTAGGTCTGAACTGTGATTGGCCTTTCCTGGTTTAGCTTTTTAGCTTTTGGACGCCATGATTTATCTGATGAGATTTTGCTGTATCTACACACATTTCATTGATGTGAGCTGGCATTTTATAGGTTGCTTACTAGAACTAAGATTGGCTTATTCTTCCAGTTGTTTTTTTGATTGGTGTCCTAAGTTTTCACAAATCATTTTAACCTCTTTGGAGAGGACCATCTGCTCCAGTGGTCAGGAGGGTTAGAGCTATCAAATCCAAGAACTCAAGAGTTCATCAGGGAGTCTGCAGGATCCCAGTCTGCAGTTACATTCTCTGGGTCCTGAAAGAAGACTGGAAACACTCATACCTTTTTGATGATAAGGGGACTAGAGCACCTCCCATATGAAGACAGGCTGAGAAAGTTGGGGCTGTTCAGCCTAGAGAAGAGAAGCTGCGTGGAGACCTCGTAGCAACCTTCCAGTATCTGAAGGGGGCCTACAAGGATGCTGGGGAGGGACCCTTCATCAGGGACTGTAGAGGTAGGACAAGCGGTAACAGGTTCAAACTTAAACAGGGGAAGTTTAGATTAGATATAAGGAAGAAGTTCTTTACTGTGAGGGTGGTGAGGCACTGGAATGGATTGCCCAAAGAAGTGGCAAATGCTCCATCCCTGGCAATGTTCAAGGCCAGGTTGGACAGAGCCTTGGGTGATGTGGTCTAGTGTGAGTCATCCCTGCCCACAGCAGGGGAGTTGGAACTAGATGATCTTAAGGTCCTTTCCAACCCAAACCATTCTATGATTCTATGATTCTATGATTCTTTCTACTGTTTCCAATCCTCTAACTATCAGAAAAGGGTCTGAAAAGATCTCCTATTTCTTCTTACTCTTAGAGAATAACACTCTGGGTATTATTTTTTTCAAGGAAATATATTGCAATTTGAATTAATGCCCTTATTTTGTAGCTGTGGTAGAATCACCATGCCTGGAAATATTCAAAAAACATGTAGATGAGGCCCTCAGTGACATGGTTTAGTGGTGAACTTGACAGCCCTGGCGTAACGGTTGGACTTGATGATCTTAAAGGTCTTTTTCAACCTAGTTGATTCTATGATTCTATACTGGGAGGCCATATTTCTCTTTTCTAAATCAGTCTTTATCATACATGACTCTCAAACTATTATATATATTACTTATGGTGAAAGTTGTCTGTATTTAGGCAGGCCTGCCACCATCTGAGTTCGTAAAAGTTCATATAGAATTTGGTGGCTATAATGAGTTTGCCTTTTTCTCCTGCCTTGTGCTTGCAGTCACTCTTCCAAAGACCACTGTAGCACAAAACAGAAGAGAGCGGATGAGGAAAGGATAGAGGCAGAAAAAAGCAAATAGGGTGGATGGGTTGGAGGATTTGCTGGGTCCCTCAGTCCTTGGCACATTGCATGGAGAAAATGTAGGACCAGATGCTGGGACTGGCTAGTTATGAATTCAGTGGGGTTAAGTAGTCTGAGAAGCATATGAAGAGAAAGTGGAGCTGAGAGCTGGGGCTGAAGGAGACTGGAGTCTAAGACAAGGTATCTAGAGGAGGGACATGAATGAGCAGGTAAGAGGAGGAGAAGGCACTGCTTGGGAACTGATGATGGGGACTTGTGGTAGGACAGAAGACAGGGGCAATGCTGGGCAAATAAGGGCTGGCTCACATGTAGGGTACACAAGCCACAGTTAAACCTCAGATTCCCAACTATTACTGTGGCAACCTGCCAAGAGCACAGCAGCTGAAGTCTGTCCTTTGATGATGAATTAAAGTTAAATCCAAAGTTTACCTAGCTCTTGGCCTTTAGCCTTTCAAACAAACACAGAGAGAAGGGATTGGATGATTGCAACAGGAAAGCAAAGGTACAGGCTGAAGGTCAGGCCCAGATTCAACCCTCAACTGGAAATCCTGAGGAGCTCCTCCTTCACCTCAGCTTCACCCAGAAACCCCTTCACATGAAGCAGGAAGCACCTCTTAGTTTACCTAATGTTTATGGTTGGTTATCAGCTTTTTCCAGTCCTTCTAGCCATGGTGACCAGGTTTTACTTGGACCAGAACTTAAGTTTTCAGCATCTGAAGATCACCAGAGAGCTTTGTCCTCCATCAGGGCTTGTGGAGGCCTGGCACATGCTCGTGCCATGTCCACTTTTACACTGGTAGCTGGTATCTGGGTCACGACCTAGCAAATTGTCGCATCCCCTGTGAGCATGGTTGGAAAGGCAGAAATTCTTCTGCTTGGTGTGCTCTGACTACTGTTGATTTTTAGGGCCTGTTAAATTACCAAAATAATGTTCAGACATTATTGAAGATCACAAAATCAAGCTCTTAAAAAATGTGAAAAGCCAGAACTAACTGACTGACATGTCATATCACAGCTGAATTATGAAGGATGCTTTAGTTGTTGCATAGGTTGTAATGCATGTTGGGAATAAGACCAGCTGGGGCATCATTGTCTCTTACTTACAGCTGTTACCCTGCAAAATTAGGTGCTATTCCTGCTCTCATCACTTAGTTCCTGTGGGACCAGAGGCAAGACACTCAGGAAAAGCACTAGGGTGGCTGAGTGATGAGTACCACAGGAAAATCTGTGAAGCTTTAAGCAGTCTGCAGAGCATCAACATCCAATGAAACGAATGTACAGCTCTGAGCAGCTGCTTGTTGTCTTTTCCTCCTTTCAGCATTTTATTGTCTCCTGAGCTTTTTATAATTCTTCCACAGAACAGCTGCATCAGAGTGAACAAAACTGTGTAGGACTTGGAGTGGAGAAGCATCACCAATCGTGCCCCAGCTGAAGTTAGCAGCTGACGGTTTTGGTGTGTAAGAATATTTATTATCTGCTTTGAGTTCAGGAGCTGCCTTATGGACATTTATCAACCAAAGAACACAGCAATGGTTGGCTGATCTTCAAACTGAGCAAAGGTAATATGCGGTCTGTTTGGACATTTGTTGCTGGAATAGAAGTTTGTTGAATCACAGCATTACTAGCACTGCACTGGCAGTGGGATTACTAGCACTGAGATTCAATAGAAGACTTTACAGAGCATATTGCAGGGAATTTATATGAACAAAACATCTTGTTTCAGAATGTGCACAGATAAAATAAAACTAAGCCTTAAATATAATAGAAATCCTCTTTCATGCAAAACCAGGTCTTTGTGGTGGAAGTGTTAATTAATTTAGCACTGTCTTAATGAGCTCTTCTGCTAGTGATATGACTTGGGTAGATTTAGATTATATATCAGGAAAAAAATCCTTCACTATGAGGGCGATGAGACACTGGCGTAGATTACCCAAAGAAGTTGTGGCTGCCCCATCCTTGGCAGTGTTCATGGCCAGGTTGGATGGGGCTTGGAGCAACCCAGTCTAGTGGAAGGTGTCCCTGCCTGTGGCAGGAGGTTTCAAACTAGGTGATCTTTGTGGTCCCTTCCAACCCAAACCATTCTGTGACTCTCTGATATTGGTATAAGTTAGATTTAAGAGGGGTTCCCTAAATAAGCATGAAATACAAGTCCAGCCATGGGAGGAAACAAAGGGTCCTATTCATGTCTCTCTAAAGCAGAACATGGTAAGATGTTGCAGCCTATAGATGATGAAGAGTTTTTTGAATGTCATGTGGTTTCAAAAACCCAAGGGAGAATTTGTTCTTTTGACTGATGAGGCCAACATGTGCTCTAAGCAAATATTTTCTTGCTCATTCCTGATCACTGTGGTGGCAACTTTTGGGATGGACAGCATCTCTCAAGTGTCTGACAGCCATGTACATCACTCTCGAGTAACAGTAAGGCTATAGAGCTCACAGCAGCAGCACATAATCATCAATTACCACATGCAAACTATACCCATTGTACAACCATTTAAGGATGGTTGTACATTGTAAGGATGGCATGACTCTTTAGGAATATTTAATTATACTTAACATCTGTTCTGGGGCATTTTCAAGTTCCACTCTACTGTGCTCTTCATAAATTTGTGTTCATTTCAAACAAATCCTACTTGGTAAAAAATT
Source organism: Nestor notabilis (assembly GCF_000696875.1). Taxonomy (NCBI): domain Eukaryota; kingdom Metazoa; phylum Chordata; class Aves; order Psittaciformes; family Psittacidae; genus Nestor; species Nestor notabilis. The sequence goes on from NW_009923371.1 coordinate 19,948, forward strand.
ATAATATGCCATTTGTGTAAGAGACAGCATAGTGTTAAACACATCATACATCATACAAATACCCATAAGGTCCAGCCATAAAAAATGATGTAAACTTGGTTCTGCGCTCCTCAGGAATTAATTTCAATTGGTGACCACATGGTCACAGATAGACTTTCTTAGACCAGTACTTTCTAACCTTTCTTAGACCAGTACTTGCCTTGGAAAGGGCAGTGGATTTCACAGTAGTGGAACAGTCACACAGAAAGGGCAAACCAATGACTTCCTGTTTCAAATATCAGCTCTTTGATTATGCTAACTAAGTGCCCATCACACAGTGTGTGTCTTCCAGCAGGTAAGCATTGCTGGATCCTGCTAGGTCCTGCGTACATCTAAGTTGAACATCTAGTTACGAGAAACCAAGCTTTAGACAGATTTTTTTTTTTCCTGGAATACATGGTGTTGTCTGCATGCTGGTGTTGTACAAACTTATCTGGAGCAAATAACATCCAAAACTTGTGCAAGAGACCTTAAGTAATCACCTAAGGGGGAGGGGGACATCTGGCATGTTTTGTCTCCAAACAGAAGAGAGCATAATGATTAATCTCAGCTTCACACTAAGGTTTAAATTGCACCCAGAGACTGGGGAAGAGCATCCTTTCAGTCAGAGTTCTGCCTGCTCTTCTCCTGAAGATGATATCGATGAGGATCCTCTGTGTGTTGCTGTGCCTCAACTTAGCCTGGGTATGAATTTGACTTTTTTCATATCTTTCTGTTTTGAAGAGTGTTCATTAGATAGATAAATTTTAGCTGTCACCTAGCTTGTAAAATTAAATGCACACACATATACACAAGCTTACTGTAACCACTTCACTGACTTTCACTACTGACTTCACTACCAACTTTCATCAGTAGTTCTTGAGTATTCAGCTCTCTAGTTTTGCTTAATTTGTTTTTTTGAGTCTGCCTGGCTTCAGGAGCAGCATATACATTTAGATGAATTTATAGATTCATAGGTGATGCTGTAAGTCTTAAAAGTAATTGAGTGGACACCTGTGGCTTCAGTCAGCCAGGAATTTTCATATGTATTAGGGTGAATTCTGCTCTCCTTTGGATGATACTTCAGCAGAGTTTTTTACCTACAAATGACACACAATACCCTTATTATAAAATACACATTAAACCCCAAGGATTCTTGTGGCAGCAACATGAGGTTAAACTAGGGCTAAGTAAGAAACAATTTTTAGATAAGCAAACAGATAGACTTGATTTTCAACTATGTTAATATAACCTTGCTTTTTTCTCATTGAGATCTCAGGCCATAATCTTATATTAGATTTTTCACATTTCTTTTTATGACTGTCTTTTGAAGATTGCGCGTATTTTAACAAATGACAGAAATTATAGAAAGCAGATGGAACAAACCAGAAGCAGTCATATTGGAGCTGTCAATGCTGAAGGGGCACAAACCACCTAAAAGTAAAGTTTTTATCTGTTACTTTTAAAAAGCCAGATCCTCAGGATTAATCAAATCAGAGTGAATCTGCCAATTTTAATAATGACATTCCAGTTTCCCAGAACTTAACAACAGTATAATATATAGCATATATAAATGTAAATAACACAGTAGGAATACTTACATCATTTTGGCTTAGAATTACCTTGTATAGATTCACTTCTCCTTCTCAGGTTTGAAGAAAATCTCAATATATTTATTTCTCTTCTTTCCATTAGCACAGTGGAATCCACCCATCACTGACATTACTATTTTTATTACGATGTTATTAGCTTTCTTGGTCTTTATGCCAGGCAAAAACATGGCTACAAGCTTACATGCAGCAACTGTGATTAAAATCAGAAACACTAATGGGAAAACTCTCTTTATATATATACACAAAACTTAAGCCACTTTTGTGGATACTAAAGGTGGTAGAATGAAAGCACAAATTTAGCAATATTGCAGCAAATGGAAATAGAACATAAGATTTTTTAAGTATTAGCTTTAACTTAGCCAGTTTCAATCTGATTTCAAGTTAATTTTACATTTACACACAGAACACAGAATTTTTGTGGAATTATATGACCGTAATGTATCTTGAGCATCACCAGCTCCCTACATAGCAGTATTAATTTTGAGACATTAAAAGCTTTATTCTGACAAAATAAACAAAATCGTATCTTCCAAGAAATGTCAGGAATAAAATCCTTGCACTGTTCAATGTGGTGCTTTCCAGATGGCTGTAATTGCCACATGTCAGCTGTGCCACTGAGTGTCTGAGGACATCAACATTATGCTTCTGTTCTCTTGGCAGCTGTTTGGTTAATCTTGGTTTTACTTTTGCCCTTTTTCCTCCTGGCAGGCGCAAAATGGAGAGAGTACCTTTGAAAAGGAGGGTGCAGGAGTGCGTGGTCCCAGGATTGTGGAGCACATGTCCCAGTCCACCTGCCAGTATGAGAAGAACTGGCCCATCTGTGCAGACGATGACTGGGTGAGCAATGAGCTCTGGGGGCGAAAGTGGGGCCTATCAGCAGGGTGCTCATGGACCTCAGCCAGACTGCTATGATGGGTGCCATGCAGCCAGCATGCAGTTGGGACTTAGGGACGATGGGTAATACTCCATGTCAGGGCAGCTTGGAGAGATCTCCTGCAGGAAAGAAAGGAAAAAATTAAGAGAAAGAAAGAGGTGGAAGTTTGCCAGAGTGCAGAATCAGAAAAGAAAGTAAGTCTAGAAAAGAAAGATGAAATAAAAGAAGGCTAGACCTGGAAAAAAGAAGAAGGATTTATTTTTGGAATTTTGATATTGCCACTTTTGTAGTTGGTAAGAGAAAGGCACCAGAAAGAAAGATGTGTGACAAAGAAAAATAGCTAGAAATAACTTACACTTCACTACTTACTTTTTAGGAAGTCAGATGACAAAATGTTCAGTAAAAGTTTCATAAGGATTGACTGGATGTCTTTGTGTATAAGCTGTTCATTTGTCTCTCTCCTGCCTCACACATCTTTGTCCATGTCTATGCTACATTTGTTTGATGAAATCTTGGCAAAGAAAGAGCTTTAGTCTGTAAGAACATCAAGCTTTTCCAAGGAAAATTTTGCTTAAATAAGTTGGTCTCTAATGTGCTTGCTCAAACTGGACAACAGACTTCTTACAGCAGCCTTTTGGGAAATACATATATATATATGTTTTATTTCACCCCTGAGGAACAGAGGAGAGGGAAAACTAAAGGTTTACTAGTTCCTGCTCCCCACTTACAGCAGGTTTCTGAGGATGCGCATCACTGATTTCATTACACCATTGCCAGGGGCATAGGAGGTAAAGGCCTGCAGTTAGGTTGCTCTAAGTCACACAACTCCTTGGTGAAGTTGTTGGATGAATAGGACAGGACATCTGAAGGAAACTTGCAGAATCTTGCCCTAATTTTTTTTTTTTTTTTTTAATGTGTTTTCAGTGTTGGCTGGAAGTCTTTAAATGTAATGCCAAAACCAGGTTTACTCATGAAGATTTCAACACAATTATTTCCATCTTCTGATTTTAGGGTACAAAATGTCCATCAGGCTGCAGAATGCAAGGACTGATTGATGAAACAGACCAGGATTATAGTCACAGAATAGACAAAATCAGGAAGCTGCTCTCAGAAAATCAAAACAACTATAAAAAATCAAATCGGATAGTTGTGGAAACTGTAAATGTACTGAAACCAAACCTGGACAGTGCTCAGAGTGAGTATCTTGCACCCAGTTGTATTATCCATTGCTAAATTACTATTTTTTTGTGTGTGTGTGTGTAAGCAATATGTAGTAAAAATGTGTCATAGAAACATAGAATCATAGAATAGTTGAGGTTAGAAAGGATATGCTGCACTGGACCTTATTAACAAGACCCAGAACAAACATAGTCACTAAGACTTTTAACTGCTAACTGGTAAAAACTAATGTATTTTTTTACCTGTCCAGTACTGTGAGAAATATGTTCTTAATTACATGTTTTGATTTCTTATTTTAAAATACACTACCGTTTTAGGGAAGAAAATCACATGTGCGTAGCTGACTGTGAGGCGTTTCTGTTTCAGAGGTTGATGATGATTATGGTCGCGTGTCAGGAGAACTGAGACAGAGAATTGTGACATTAAAGCAGAGAGTTGTTACTCAAGTAAACAGAATTAAAGCTCTTCAGAGCAGCATTCAAGAACAGGTGACGGAGATGAAGCGCTTGGAGGTGGGTAGCTGCTATGTAGTTTCCATTCTCTCCAGGGCTTAGCTACAGAAAGAGATTGAGCAGTGAGCAGTGAGCAGTGCTCACTCCAGAAGAAAACTTGATGCAACTCTCACAGGATCTGACTTGCTGAGGCAAATCCCCAAATGAGTTGCCTTCTGTGCAGCTTGGTTTTCTTTTCCTGCCATGTGGGAAGGAGCTGTGAGCTCAGGAGGACTCCTGGTCCCGTTTCCCACTTCTGCTCTCAGACAAGCAGCAAAGATCTTATATCTGCTGATAACTGGCTCTTTATGGGGTGTTTTTCCTCCTGTAATGAGTTGCTGAGCAGCTAGGATGAGGAGGTTGTGCCCTGTCCTTCCCTGGTGCTGCCACTGCTGCCCAAGCCAGTGCTGGCACTGGAGCCCATGTTCCCAAGTTGCAGCCAATTCTTATGACAGTAATGAAGGGAAAAGTCCTGACACAAACAGTGGTTTTGCTCAAAAGCCCATTTTTATCCCCAGATCAGAGATCCATCTTTTGGATCATTTAGGAAAGCAGTGGTAGCCCCAGGATGGCAGGCCTCATAGCAGGGCCATGACAGGCTCTGAGACAAGTCCAGTGTCTTCCCCTCTCCTTGGAGGACCCGTGTCTGCCCCAGTCCCCAGGGAGTTGCCCAGCTCTACAGCACTCCCTCCAGACCCAGGAAGACACCCCTATGCACCAAGAATAAAGGGAGCAGAGTTTGGTAACGTGCTACAATGCACTTCTTCACAGAGCTCGTGCACTGTGCTATTGCATGTGTTGTAGTTAGTGGAAATAAACCCAGGGCTGACTTCAAAACTGAGCTTTGGAAAAACTCAGTTGTAGGTGGGAGGTGCCAGGGCAGCTCCCACCTTTCCCTCAGTCCGGTTAAAGGATACACTTGCTTGAGAAAGTCAGGAAAGCTCCCTAACCAAATTATTTCTCTCTGTTTACATAGGTGGACATTGATATTAAGATACGAGCTTGCAAAGGAACCTGTGCTAGAAGTTTTGATTACCAGGTGGACAAAGAAAGCTATGACAATATCCAGAAGCAGCTTACCCAAGCCAACTCCGTCAACTTGCACCCAGAGCTTCAAACAACCACTTTGAGCACACTAAAAATGAGGCCAATTAAGGACTCAAATGTTCCTGAGCATTTTAAGCATAAGCCTCTGCCAGAAATGCAAGCTCTGAATATAATTAATAACATCAGGCAGATGCAAGTGGTATTAGAAAGATCAGAAACAGACACAAAGCCCTCCCGAGGTGACAGTGTGTATCTTGCAGCAGAATCAAGGGGGGATGGACCTTCACACACCAGCAAATTAGTTACTCCTACTCATGGGAGAGAAACTATTAGTCTGGGAGACAAAACCTCCTCTACTGTTCGTAGGTGCACCAAAACTACCACCAAAAAAATTGTCACTGGCCCTGATGGCCCTAGAGAAGAAGTAGTTGAAAAAACAGTTTCTTCTGATGGCTCAGACTGCTCCTATTTGCAAGGAGCAGGAAATAGAGAGGAAGGGAGCATGTACCATGTTGGTGGGACAGATAACTTCCACAAGCTAGAGAGTTTATTTCCTGAGCTAGAGTCCTTTTTTACCCCTGACTCTGCATCCACTGCTAGTAAGCACTTTAGTGGATCGAGCAGTGTTTCATCTAGCAGCCATGCAACAGGTACAGGCAGTAGCCACTTAGGTACCAGTCATTCAGGGACCTATGTGGGGAAAGGCAAATTTACAGACTTAGGAGAGGAGGAAGAAGATGACTTTGGAGGACTTCACCTTCAGCCATCTGGATTTCCATCTGGCAGTGCAAGTCACTCCAAGACTGTAGTGACCAGCGCCTCTAGTTTCAACAAGGGAGGCTCCACTTTTGAAACCAAATCATTAAAGACCCGTGAAATAACTGAGGAGCTAGGTGGGGTACAACACGATCAGAGTGCAGAGGATACCCCAGACTTTCAGGCACGCAGCATCAGACTGCCAAGAATGAAGCAAAGGAGAGCCAGCACTGGGAAAGGTACACAGGCATCACGGAAGTAGTTAATTGAGGTAGTGGAGCCAAACTCCATCCCCAATCAAACTGGCACATTGGTTTCAGATACCGCAGTACAACAGTGTGATCTTAAAATGCAAACACTGTGTCTGTTTATTGCCATCTTGGAAACAAAAAGGAAAATATTTCATTGATACTTGGGTATTACATAGACAATTCACAATTTAACATATATGTAAAATTTTCTTTTCTGAATTCAATTTGCCTGTCACTATACCTTGTGTAGTTCAAGACATGTTTAACAATTCTCCTCAGAGCTATTGGTACTTGGATTCCTCTGAACCTTTTATTAAATTTTGCTGATAACTCCTGTCAAACCAGATCAACTTTTTTTTTTAGACTGTGATGATATCCGCCAGAAACACACTTTTGGTGCCAAAAGTGGCATTTTCAAAATCAAGCCAGCGGGATCGAATAAGGTTTTGTCAGTTTATTGCGACCAAGAGACAACTTTGGGAGGATGGCTATTGATCCAACAGAGAATGGATGGATCAGTGAATTTTAACCGGACCTGGCAAGACTACAAGAGAGGTTTCGGCAGCGTGGATGGCAAAGGGCAAGGAGAGTTCTGGCTGGGCAATGAAAACATACACTTGCTGACTCAGAACGACACTCTCCTTCGGGTAGAGTTAGAGGACTGGGATGGAAATGCTGAGTATGCAGAGTATATCATACAGGTAGGGTCTGAAGCAGAAGGGTACGCCCTGGCCGTGTCCTCCTACGAGGGGACCGCTGGGGATGCGCTGATAGCTGGCTGGCTGGAAGACGGCACCGAATACACGTCCCATGCCCAGATGCGGTTTAGCACCTTTGACCGGGACCAGGACCGCTGGGAGGAGAGCTGTGCAGAGATGTATGGGGGTGGCTGGTGGTACAACAGCTGCCAGGCAGCCAACCTCAATGGCATTTACTACCTGGGGGGCCACTATGACCCCAGGTACAACATTCCTTATGAGATTGAAAATGGTGTAGTCTGGCTGCCATTTAGAGCCTCTGACTATTCCCTCAAAATTGTTAGAATGAAAATCAGGCCCATAGAAACCCTGTAGAAAGACAGGCTTTTAATGTATGTTACAAGTTGAAAGTATTTTTTACATATGAATGTGCACGATGTACCTTTACTCTGTGAATTTGAAGGCAACTGGTCACATCCGTGGCTTAAAAAATAAACACTGATTAATAATCAACAAAACAGTTCTTTCACCTTATTTGCAATTGAGAAACTTGTTCATGGGAATACTGATTTTAAATCCCTTTTTATATGAACTTTGTCTCTGTCTTTCACAATAATAGAATCATAGAATAGTTTGGGTTGGAAAGGACCTTAAAACCAACCGCCCTGCCATGGGCAGGGACGCCTCACCCTAGACAATGTCGCCCAAGGTTCTGTCTTTGACAGATCACACCTAAACTGGAGATAAAAATATTTATAGTTTGAATTATTTATTTTGTGGAAAAGTGTTCAAGAAATAAAAGAATTAAGAAATATGTTCACCACGAACTCCTGCCTCCTCTACCACAAACCATGAATGTCTGATCAAGTTCAATTTTGGGGGCAGCACAACAGCATCAGGAGTCAGTTCTCAGGCAGAGCTGCAGATGGTTTGGGTTCTCGCTTTTGCCACAGACCTAACATGGAGTACACTTTGATAAACGGTGCATCCGTTTTAGGTCTGACTTTTCAGGATCTCCTGAGCTGTGATTTTACAAATACGGACATAGACCTTCCATCTCATTGATGAATTCTAGGCAGTTTAGCATGGATACTATAGCTTCAAAATAAGATAATTCCCTATAACTCACCAAAATAACAACTCCCAAAACAGGCTATTATTTTCTAGTGACCACTAAAAGGTTGTGAATATAAGCAGCACAAGCAAGATGAGAATCATCTGGGTGGCTACAGTATGTATGTCCTTGGTTTAGAATGTTTCTCGGCACATGTGTCAAGCAAGGATTCTTGTACAGCTAAGGTGTTTAAATCAGCAACTTACTGACATTGTATGGTAAGGATTTTTTAGCAAAAAGCTGGTGCATGGAAAAACAGTTATATTGGTTACACAACTGCACAAGAACATGCTGACATAAAATTATGCAAGTATTTTCTCTGTTTAATATTTCTATGCTTCTATTCAGAAATAAACATGAGCAAACTTTCTTGCCTCCAACCTCACTGGCCAGTATGTTTCATGCCATTTAACAGTATCACTAAACACTGGCAAAGCAGCTAACTTTGAGCCTTTTCCCAGCACTTCTCAAACACAGCCACTGTCTAACCTTTTTGGAGAATTTGCTGAAGAACAAAGACATCTTTACAGCCATGTGCAGAGAAGCGTCTGTGCTTTTGGAAAATGGGCCTCAGCTTTACTCTTTGTGTTTTTGTTCCCCAGCCTCAGTGGAAGCCTGCTTGTGGGAATGCTGAACATTTGCGCTCATGTAGTGAGATGCTGCTGTGGTATCTCCTCCTCGCCCTCCTGGACTCCACACATTAACACAGGAGGCTTCAGATGGGATCCATCTACTGTTAATGATCTGGGTCCCTTCCTTTATGGTGGAAGGCAGTCCCCTCTGAAAGATGTTCGATCCTGCCTACCAGACTTGGGAAGTCCTGTCTTTGGGACAACCTCTGCTCCTGGCTACAGAGGGAGCATAGATCACCAGCTTCAATGAAATGCACAACCTCCCCTATGATTGGAGTCACTAATTGCTCTAGTCCCACAAAAGTGATTGTGTGAAAGACATACCAGTCAGGTCTTCTAATACTGTATTTTGTTCTGTAATAGAAGGATGTATAATACCTTCATCAGCAACATAGACAGTGGGATTGAGTGCTCCATCAGCAAGTTTACAGATGTCCCCAAGATGAGTGATGCGGCTAACGCACCCAAAGGACAGGATGCCATCCAGCGGGACTTGGACAGTCTCAAGAGGTGGGCCCATGCGAACCTCATGAAGTTCAAGAAGCCTAAGGTCCTACACCTGCGTAGGGGCCACTCCCAGTATCAATACACGCTGGGGGATTGAAGGGATTGAGAGCATCCCTGAGGAGAAGGACTTGTGGCTACTGGTGGACGAAAGATTGGATATGAGCTGGCAGTGTGCGCTTGCAGCCCAGAAGGCCAATAGTATCTTGGGCTGCATCCAAAGAAGCGTGGCCAGCAGGACAAGGGAGGTGATTCTGTCCCTCTATCTGCCCTCTGAGACCCCACCTAGAGTACTGCATCCAGGTCTGGAGTCCTTAGTCCAGAGAAGGGCGATAAAAATGATCAGAGAGATGGAACACCTCTCCTATGAGGAACAGGTGAGAAAGTTGGGCTTGTTCAGCCTGGAGAAGAGAAGACTGTGGAGATCTTACCGCAGCCTTTCAGTTCTTTAAAGGGACCTATAAGAAAGATGGGGAGAGACTTTGTAGCAGGGCTTCTTGTGATGACAGGTAATGATTTTAAACCAAAAGAGCTGAATCAGGCTAGATGTGAGGAAAAACATTTTTACACAAAGGGTGGTAAAATACTGGCACAGGTTGCCCAGGAATGTGGTGGATGAGTCATCCCTGGAGACATTCAAGGCCAGGCTGGATGTGGTTCTGGGTAACATGATCTAGTTGACGATGACCCTGCTCATTGGAGAGGGGTTGGACTAGATGACCTGTGAAGGTCCCTTCCAACCCAAACTATTCTATGATTCTGTGATGTGGGATGATGGAAGAGATATTAAGAGGCACAGTATGTGAGCCAGGTTCTAGGAAAGGGCATATTTTATCCAGCATACAGGATTTGAACTAAATAACTGGTGACCTACCCATTTGTTAGATAATGTCTTTTCACTTTATTCCTTCTCAACTTGTTACACAGGTAGTTATCATTATCTTTATAATATAAAAGAAAATGACTATTCCTTATTTAGTGGAATGTGTTTGCTTCTCCCCAGATAATTCATAAATACACAGGAATCATGTGAATAAAACTTTAGTTTTAAGGCTTTATTTAGTTTTCAGAAAATATTTTAGAATAATCCTCTCTCTTTTCAAATGTGGTATAGAAGTCCTTTGTAAAAGAGTGAAACAAGTTGGGATTGGGGTTTTTTTATCAGTACTGTTCTAGACTAGTTACTTCTGTCTTGTGAACAACTGAAAAATGGAACAAAATACACTTGAGCTATTTTCATCAGTCAGGTTTTGATTTACAGTTGTCATTGCTTTTCACTTTAAGTCACAATATGCTCATACATATTTGGCTCTCATACATAAAGACAAGCCTGAATACCATGCCTAAAAAGATAACCATGTACAAATATTAAAAGAAAATCCCTAATTCTGTACATTTTGGTAATGGTTAATGTGGAAAGTATGGCCTGATTTTCATGCTCATCTTTTTCATTGAATACCATGACCCTTTCCAGTTCATCCATACAACACCATCATCTGTACCATGTTTTGCCATATCCCAGCTGTAGGTCCCTCCCCAGTAGTATCTGCCGTTGGGGTTTGCTGAGTGACAGCGGTTGTACCACCATCCACCACCATCTTCTTTGGAGCACTGTTTTCTTGGATCTGTAGTTAACCTGAGGAAGGCAAAAAAAGGTTTTGAGAATGACAAATGAACTGTAAGCCGACAGACCAAGAGAGTACATACAACTGCCCCTGCCCCTGTATGTATGTAACCATAACAAACATGTAGTGACAGGACAAGAGGGAATGGCTTTCGGATGACAGAGGGGAGATTTAGGTTAGATACTAGGAAAAAAAACTTCACTATGAGAGTGGTGAGACTATTGGAACACGTTGCCAGGAGAAGCTGTGACTACCCTATCTCTAGCAGTGCTCAAGGTCAGGTTGGATGGGGTTTGAGCAACCTGGTCTAGTGGAAGGTGTCCCTGCCCATTGTGGGAGGGTTGGAACTAGGTGGCCTTTAAGGTACCTTCCAACCCAAACTATTCATGATTCTATGATACTATGAACCAGTATGTGTTCCTGGAGTGAGTAACAATATTCCTACTTAAGCAAGACAGTGTCCTCAGCACATTGTACAACTAATATAGTGCATCAAGATTTGCTGATTTGTCTATGACAACATAATTCATGGAATCAATAAAATTCAATGTGCTTGCTTCTTACTTGTTTGTAGAGCAGCATTAACATAATACATAGTTTTACCTGCCCTTGGCTATGCCAAGAGAACTTCATGGATGTTTGGCTGGTAATTTGCAGGGATAAAACATATTTTAAGGTACTACAAAATGCTGTGAAAACTAACAGCAACTTAGAGAAATGTACACTCAGCTCTGCTTTTATTTTAAACGTCTAATGCAAACACATACCATCCATCATTGTCTCTGTCGTAAGTACTGAAGAACATGCCGTTGTGAATTGTCATTGTCCTGTTTTCTCCATGCACCTGTGAAGCTCCTTCCATTAGCGCATTGCCTGCATTGCCTTTGTAGTTACTAACTGAAAGCTGGTACTTGTTTCCTTCATTCTGTATGGTGAAACCTCCATAATGAGCTGACACTTTGTCACCATTCCAGTCTTCCATTTGAATTAAAACTTCAGTGGGCCCTATTTTGGTAAGCTGGCTGATTTTGTCATTTCCAAGCCAATATTCACCTGAGAAGCAACAAGTGAGAGCTCTGTGAAATAAACTTCAAATATACCTGAAGACAACTTTTTTATTTGCCTATAGGTCTGCCTAAAAGTGGATTAGTTAATTAAAAATAAAAAATCAAAGTGCTTACAAGAAAACAGTTTCAGTAAGAAGAGCTCTTTGTGTTTCATGCTCTGTGTGTTTTACCTGGTGTATCACAGTAGTTCTTCCCTCCACTCTTCGCAACATTGCCAAATCCTTTTTTATATTGATCCCATACTCTTCCGAAATTAACACTGCCATCCTGGCGATTCTGAATCAAAGTCCAGCCTGCAGGAGCAACAGTTTTTAGATTAAATTGCCATTAAGAAAGGAACATGAAACATTAAGATACAGCCCTTTTATCTTCATCTCAAGACAAGCAGAGCATATGGCTTCCTTGAAGCGGGTCTGAATTTTCACGGTATACAAGCTCAGCCTTGCCATTCTTACTCACACTTAACTAGAACCTTGCTTCATAAGGAAAGATGGGAAAAGCAGAACTCGAAGGACTGATTTGGTCTTTTGTCTAGCACATGGTAGCAGGGTAAGGAATGAACTAGGCTGTTCTTGTCTACCCACGCAGGCATTGTCCATTCTAGTCACAGTAAGATACGTTTTTATTTACCAACCCTATCCCAGCTATTTATCTCCAGTTTCATTATAGGTGTATCCTACTGTGCATCTGAAGAAGACCAAGAAGACTTTTCAGAATGAGACAATCAGACTTAAGTCTCAAGTAATTACAAAACTCCATATTAGTTTTTATAAAATGAAAATTACTAAAATGATTTTTGTAACATCCATATTAATTAATATTTTAACAACACAGTTATTTCACACTAACCTCCATTATCTGTTTCCATGTCACAGTACACTCTGTATGGTTTGACGAAAGGATCTGGCTGGATGAGGTACATTTCGGATGTCTCGCCTCCTTTTCTGATAATATCCTCACATTCTGAAAGAATAAACCAGAGACTGTTACTGAAAAAGCTATGAACTTCTCCAACAATCTTCTTATTTTTTGTTTGATGATTGTAAGAGATCAATTTGAAATATATATATAATTCTACTTTCATTTTGATTTCTGTGATACATAATGTGAAAGAGTCAGGGAAGAAAGACCAGTTCACTTGCATTGTTCTACTTTTCCAAACAGGAATTTCTAAAATTCCTGTGTGAATTCCTGTGAGTGATGGAAGACTGTATACTTTCCAATGACTTTTTGAACTAGGCAAACTTGTGAAAGAATCTTTCTTGACTAAAATAAATCAAGGGTCATAAATGTATCACCTCCACCTTACAAAATCCTGAAGCACATATTTTTTAAAATTCCACTGGCCAGTAATGAAGACTGATCTTGGGTAAGAAGATCTTTGGTTTGACCAGTATAAGCATCTGTGAAAGATTTTTTGTGTTTAGGATCACCTTCCATTTTTTCTGCTACCCTAATCAATGACACAGCCTTCAGAGCACATTCAAACCAATTGGATGATGTATCTATCAATTTCCACAGTGATATAAATGGGAGAAGCGATGTCATTATAGTTGAGTAAGTACCTTTGCCTGAAACCACTGGAATATTGCAGGAAACAGAACATGGAGAATGGCAGTAGTCTGTCTGGGTTGCAATGGCATTTTCCAGTTTTTGTATCTTCTTGTGTAAAGTATCCACAACTGAACGAAGGACCCTGAGGCTAGATGGGATGTTATTGTCCAGATTATCTTTTATATAATTATAATGCAATTCCACTTCTGTGTTGTACTGAGAAAGTACATCATCATTGTCTAGAAAAGCAAAGAGATGAAGAGCAGATTAGTTTTCGACACATTTTCCAGTTATGAAATAATGAAGAGCAGTCTGTAACCACAACTTGAGAAGCCACCTCTTTCCTTAGTGGGGAGGAAGGACAGGCATTTCTTTTGCTTACATTTCCACAATGTACAGAAACTATGCAGAGATTCTCAGGAAAGTGGTACATATGTATTGTTATTTCTTTGCTAACTAGTAGTACATTTATCAGTGGTGCTATATTCTGCCAGAGAACTATAATTAGCTTCTTTCAAGGGAACCATGGTGACAAGCCAGGAGCTGGGCATGAAGGGATTGGATGGACATCAGAAAGCAGGTAAGGGGGAACACATGACCCTTATGTTTAGGGGCATCATATGAATCTTGCCTTGGTATGAGATCCATTCCTTTGACTCTCTCAAAGGATTCTTTTTTTAAAGATTTAAGAGGACATGGTTATGGAACCCTGCTTTGCTAGATAGTCCATTGTATTTTTAAATGTTTTAAGAAGTTCCATTAACAAGTAACAGTAGGAATACCAATAGAATTGAAATAGCATTTACACTAGTAATTCATACAAATATCATACCTCTTCTTTGTTTTTGCCTCTTTACCAACTTATCATCTAGAACATTCACGTATTCATAGAAAGTTGTAGAGGTTTCAGACAGTTTGCTCACTTTGTCCTTTAGATCACGAACAACTGATTTCACAGTTTTTTCCTGTTTTACCAGTGTAGTTTGCAGCTCACATCCAGTTGGACACAGCACTCCCTTAAAAACAAACAGACAAACAATAAAGTCAATATAAAAAGTTTCTACTTCCATCAGTGAATGACCATACCTTTGAATGCACTGAATAGTTAGCAATGTGAGACCAGATATTTAAGCATCTAGATAAGGACTCATGACATTCAACTTCTGTAAAGAAGCTGCAGCTTGAAGGTCAGGAAGGAGCCCTGAGTTCCCCATGAGTACTCTTTTGTAGAAGCTCTTAGGAAAAGCCCTCTCTCTTCACACTTTTTTGGTCCATATCTGCTTTTCACTTTTCTGCCCTACTAAATGTTCACAGTGTTAAGCTACCTGAACTACGATTAAAGCCTATCAGGAACTACCTGGTGCCTGTGCCATATTTATATCTACCCCTTTCTTCTTTCGCTATCCTCAGAGAACCAACCATGTTATCTATACCTTGTTATATATATCTCTCATGAAGCAGCCATACAATTCATTTAAAAATTATCATCTCAAGAAGCTAGGCACCATTGCTTCTGTAACAAGGACACTGTCAAGGACAGCAGTGTTTTAAAATGAGGTGGGAAATTCTGAGGGCTTGTGAGAACCAAAATATCCAGGCAGCAGTGGGTCTCTACCGCAACCATGCATTCATTAAGCTCTAACAGAATTCATTTGTTGGCAACCTCCACACTCAAATTTGCTCTCAGACATTAAGATGTCTCTTAGCACTGTCACAGCTTGCATTTTCCAGCAGAGAGCACAGCAATGACTACTGCAAGGCCGCGAGGAGCATGCTAGATCTCAGCATGCTTGCATGCTTCTACATAAGAACTGGGGCAGTGACTGAGGGTAGACTATAATTACAGTTTGAAACAGATTTTAAGACAGACATGGGAGACTACTTTTTTGGTTCCTAGGGTTCCTTGAGATTATCTGAAATTCAAGACAGATTTATAAAGAAGCACTTCTGCAGAGCTTTTATTTTTGTCCTTCTTAACAGTCACCTATGCAAAATCACATGGAAAGTATGGGCTAACCCACAGATACTTCCTTTCCTCATTTGCAGTTCAAATCTCATTGTCACCACTGGTTGTCTGACTTTGTGACTAATCCCATGAATTCTGTGGCATTACTTTTCTGAATGCTATCCTACCAAACTCAAACAAAATGAAGCAAAATTGGGCTGCTTTAAATGAATGACCATCTCTTATTTGGTGAAGAAAACTCCATATTGGGTGCACTAGAAGAAAAGGACAGTCTCTTATCAGCAGGCAGACACCTACCAGCTCTTCTAAAGGATGCTTGCAGCCACCAGCATCAGGGTAGATGATACGTTGTTCTTTCTTGTCCCCTGGCTTCACCCGCTTTGGGGGCCGGGGCTGGTATCCAGTTCCACTGATGGGAGGTGCCACAGGCCGGAGTGTGGGGGCCACTTCCCGCCTCTTGTCCAGCGGTCGGTGGCCTCGAACCCCAAGCTGAGGGCCGTCTTCCTGCAAAGCCAAGGGGAGAGGAAACTCTGAATCTGAGACCGATATTGTAAAATGGGATGTACGGGGTTGAGGCATCCGTTCAGCACTCTTCAGTATTTTAAACAGCAAGGAGAACCATGGAATGGAATGCAAAAAAGCAATGGAAATATTCTGTTGACATTATCTAAAAGTCATTGCTATGCCCTCCCTTGTAAGACTAGTTGCACTCCTTCCACCCTGATACAGACAAACTAAAAAGCCTTCAAACCAAAGCAAAACAATATTTCAATAGCTCATTCTGATCAAGGAATAAAGTTCATATAGTTCAGAGCCAGTAAGCACCATGAGTCCATGCAGTAGGATACAAAAAAACCCGAACGCATTCTTGGGGTTAAGAAGAATATTCACCATTATGTTATCAGTGTCCCAATTTTACATCAGGCTACAGGAAAATTTGTAAGGTCTCAGAAAATTAAGCCACAGTCAAATACATCATCAGGTCTCAGACCATATGACAGTTACTAACTGCTGGAATTAGGAAAAGCATTCAATGCCATCTCTCGGGCTTGGTTTTCAGAGCTTGCTCTGATGCACACATTCCCCATCTCTTCCAGAAATGGGAAAATCTAAGAGGCTGAGCAAGGAAAACAGGCCTGGTGCCTAAGCAATTGTTGAAATTAAACCATTTGAATTAATAGTTGTTTGAACTACTGAACCAAAATCTTCAACAATCTCCGATTCCACTCTGGCTTAGCTACAAATAATAAACATTTGTAGGGAACCAGGATCAGAGACTTCAAGTAGGCAGCATACAAATCACAAAATTCCTGAAAATTATTTAGCATGGTAGTATTATCAGCAGCAAGCATACAGACACAAAAATTTAGATTGTATAGCAGAAAATTATCTCATTTTTGGTTACCCTGACCTATGTAATTTTTGCAGGGATTTTCAAAATATAAAAAAATATACTGAGATTCTAAATTATATTTCCCATTAAACGTTTTACTTAAAATTTTATACAGGTTAAACTGTTATTTTAGATTGATCCTCACTGCTTGCTTTTTTGTTTAACAATTATTACCTCTCCATTTCCAATGTAAAGCTATGTGAACTGGCAGTTGATTTTTTTTTTCAATGTCTACTGAATCAGTAGAAAAGTTTTTACTGTCTTCGACACAAGATGTGATTAATTACACATTAGTTCTACTCATTTGCACCTGATATTAATTGTCTGTAATATCATACATGAACATCGCTAAATTAATATCTTTAACTAAATTCAGCTAAATAACCAATCTTACCATTGGACATTCTTCAATCCCTACAGAAAAATAAAATAAACAGGAAGAAAATATATACAAACTGAGAAAAGAACTACTGTGCAGTTACAAATACGTGAAGATATAATACAAAGGTTGAACACTATGAACACTTCAAGTGGCCATAAAGAAAACACACTGGATCATTTTTTCCCACAGCTTCAAACTTAGCTAATCACATAGGCTAAAAGTCATGCATACAATTCAATAAATTATTATAATTATAATTATAATTATA